>NC_085859.1:45613537-45704322 GCF_034702125.1 Engraulis encrasicolus | reverse complement strand
TTGTTCAAGTAAACCTTGTTTTTGCAGAGTCATGTGTGTGGGTGGCAGCATGGGTACATTAGTTGAGTGGCTGACGATGCTTTAGTTTGCAGCAACTTTCAGGTTTTTTTTTCACAACCGTTGTTCTAAAACTACTAGCAGTGCAACTGACAACTGTTGCCAGGCCTGGGACAAAGTTATCTGAGAGGACCCCACACTCAACCCAATTCTAGGCCCCCTCCCTACCTGGGTCCTGGAAAACTGACCCCTTTGTCCGCCTCCTCTGTCAGCTTCCCTGCCTGTACCAAACAGACTCTAATACTCTAATAACGCGAGGCCTATTTCAAGGAAATAAAAGCGATTATGAAACCTCTTGTTACAAGGGTGAACTTGGAGAGCTTTATGGTTCTTTTCAAACCATATCCTCATCCTGTCTGCTATGACTGGCGTATGGTACAAAAGTGTTGTCTGAGTCTGTATCACTTCTTGAGCGGCAATGAAAAGTTCTTCAGGGAGCAGCATATAGGCTACCCACCAGACACTGATAGAGACTCACTCCACTCTACTGCAGACACTTTTAACAACTTTCTTTCATCTTCTTGTCTGAATTCCTCTTTTTTTGATGCAATCACAATCACAAAGCAGCAAATCAATGTTTTTGTTGTTACTGAGATGGATGTTGCCATCATTGTAAACATCTTAACATGCAGCCTGAGCTCCTCTGAAGATGGTATAGGGAAAATGTTTGTTTTTTTTAAATGGTTTTTGTGTTTTAGTATCGGTCAGTGATTTATTTGTTTTTCTCCAGTCAGAAAGTAAGAGGGTGTTTCTTACTTCATTACAAATAATCAATTGCAGTTAGTCATTCTAGTAGAAATAGTTTGTTTAGTTTAGAGAATGTTAACTGTCTGAGTCTGCGAGTTTTTGAGGACAGTAAAGTCAGGAGGAACATCACAACATTCTGGAATGTAACATATTTCAAGGACACAGGCATTACTGTCACACTTCTGATGGTAATCCAACCATCCCCCCCCCCTCCCAAAACAAAACCCTCTATAATTACTTCTTCCTTTCATCCCTCTGAGTGTTATGTCTCAAAGATTGTTGTTGACATAAAGTCTCATCTACTCAGTAGAGGAAAGGCCTTGGGCCCAACCGTGGCCTAGATTACAATTCATTTTAATGGCACAGATGTGCTTGTTCCAGGTTAAAAGATAATGATTGCAGATGTGTGCGAGACGCCTTGGGTGAGATGATTTGGCGGCCAAGCGTTCATAGCGACGTCGCTTTTTGATCCTTCGATGTCAGCTCTTCCTATCATTGTGAAGCAGAATTCACCAAGCGTTGGATTGTTCACCCACTAATAGGGAACGTGAGCTGGGTTTAGACCGTCGTGAGACAGGTTAGTTTTACCCTACTGATGATGTGTTGTTGCAATGGTAATCCTGCTCAGTACGAGAGGAACCGCAGGTTCAGACATTTGGTTCGTGCGCTTGGCTGAGGAGCCACTGGTGCGAAGCTACCATCTGCGGGATTATGACTGAACGCCTCTAAGTCAGAATCCCTCCCAGACGTAGCGATACCCGTGCGCCTAAGTGCTTCGGTTGGTCTGGAGTAGCCGGGGCCCTCGGGTCCCGGTGAGCAGAGCCGTTCGTGACCGGGTCGGGGTGCGGCCAGAAAAGCGCCGCACCTCTCTGCCGCTCTACACCGCATGTTCGTGAGGAACCAGGTGCTAAATCACTTGTAGACGACCTGATTCTGTGTGTGTGTGTGTGTGTGTGTGTGTGTGTGTGTGTGTGTGTGTGTGTGTGTATGTGTGTGTGTGTCCTCAGTTGTCTTGTGCATAAGTAGAGAGAGATACTGAGATACTGAAAGGGGGACGGCTGCATCTGGGCCATGACGTTCAGTGAAATCTGTTTGCTGTCCTTCCTTATCGTTTACTAATTGAATAAATTGGATGATTTAGACAGCATGTACAAATGTATCACGTTGACAAGCGAGTCCACCGCAATCTGCCAAATTGACAAAATAAGATGCAGAAACTATCTGCCGTTTTGCACAGCGGAGGGAAACAGAGGAGACACTGATCTCATGAGACGCACAAGTAAACAATATGTGATGTCTTATTTTTAAAAACATGGGGATGCAGAGCAGGGTTGGACTAGCTATTTAGCATAGTGGGCAGCACACTTGTGGGCCCCACACATTTAAGGGCCTCTATTTTCGGACATGTAAAAAATATATATTTTTTAGACCCACGAGGGTGCGGGACCCACCAGTGAGTTAGTTCTGCGCCGCTAATTATGAGGGAACCCTTTAAGCCAAAAGTGTCCCAGCCCTATTTCTCCCCCAGTCCAGCCCTGCACACAAGTAAACATTGTGATATTGTTGTCTTATTTTTTTTAAATTAAGCGGATGCAGCGGACCTTCCATTGAGTAAAATAATAGGGTTTCACCGTTCTCCTGTACTTTCGACCGTTCTCTGGGTATGGCAGTGCAAATTTTACCTCCATGCTAGCAGTTAACATTGAGTCCTATGAGACCAGCTCGGGGCTAACTGGTCTCATAGGACTCGATGTTAACTGTTAGCTTGGAGGTGAAATGTGCACTGCCATAACTAGAACACGGTTGGAAGTACAGGAGAACGGTAAAAGCCTATTATTTAACTCAAGGGGAGGTGTGAAATAAGCTTATTTCCAAAAATGGGACAGTATCACTTTAAGCACTGCAAGGCTCTGCATGTACCCAGCAAAAAAACAGTGCTAATTTAACCCTCAGAGAGTCAGTTTCACATCTTCTACAGTGTATGTGGTCCCAGAATAGTGTGTAAGTGTTGCATTCACACTGCTTTTTTATACTATGTACTGTAACTATTACACAAAAGTCATTGATTATGATGTTGAATTACAGTACTGGTTCCATATGTCCTGGATAGCAAGGGTTCTACATGATAAATAAGTGCCAGGGCATGGGTGCTTGTAAATCTAATGGAAAATGCAAATGGGCATGCTCAGAGGGAACGTTAGTGTTAGCATCTGACTGTGTAGCCACGGCACTGATTAGCCAAGAATGAATTCATCTGAGTTTGATGAGGTTAAATACTTACGACAGCACATTCTTAGTAATCTCGGTCCAAGCAACGTGTCTTCCTCGCGGTTCGATTATTCGCACGAGTTAACCAGCGGCCCAGGTTATCTCATTACACTTTTTAATGATACTGCCATGATGGTCGCTGATTCGATTGCTGTGTCTATATCTTAAATTAGGTTCACATTTGATTCTTCCCCCAGACCCCCTTAATTCTCCTCACCACCACTGTCATCACTACCACCACCATCACCCAATAGAATAATCTGGTTAGGCCACAGTGGTTCATCTAGAAAGTCAATACAGAGCGTGGCGCTGCATTGTTGGCTATGCCCTGAGTAACGTTATTAAAAGACCCAAAGAGGTAGCATATAACCCCCCCCCACACACACACACACACACACACATACAAACACACACACACACCCCACCCCACCCCCTGGTCCTCTCACCAATCCCCTCAAGGTACATACAGTACGCTATATCTGTATTCAAAGGTTATCCAGGCGGTACCTAAAGCACTGCATTAACCCACCCTCTCTAGTCTGGCAGGCTATGTAAGAGCCACTGAACCATGACTAATCCTACACAAAGGGGAAGTAAAGGGTCAAGCCATGGAAATCTGTGCTCTTCCACTCAAGGGATTATACTGTATTGGTGACATTGAGGCGGAGACAGTGCGCTATGCGGGACGTTACTGACTGACTGACTGACTGATCAGTGCTTTATTGGAGACACATAGTCCAAATTATATGACATAGTGTTGCTGACATTAAATAAGGGTAAGCCTAGGGTATAGATATGTCAGCATTACACATAATTGGTGGGCTTGTGAAAGGGCTCAACTTAATTAACAGGCATCTCCCCCCCCCCCCCCTCTCTCTCTCTCTCTCTCACACACACACACACACACACACACACACACACACACACACACACATTTTACTTTTTACAAGATTTTGTATATTTTGTGTGTGGGGGGGCTTTCTGGTTGTCTGGCCCAGGGGCCCATGGAATCATAATCCTTCCCTGCACTTCACTTCAGTGCACAGTACATTTTTGCAGTGTCACATTAATTCATCACAAGAGGTCCAGATTTGCTACTCACAGTTGAGTGTTAAGTTGGCTCTCTAAAGTGTTGAATTACACAGTAACACCATGGAAAATGTACTGTATAATGGTCTGGTGAGCATCAGGGGAGTGGGCGTAGTAGAAGAAACACTGCTTGGGTGGTTGGTGGTGGATGGGTGGGCCATTTGGCATAGCGGCTATTTCCCATTGGGCCCCGGACCCTCGTGGGCCTCTAGTTTCAGAAATGGATACTGTATTTTTTTTATTTAGTCATTTATTTTTTTACATTTCTAAAATAGGGGCCCACAAGATTGCGGGGCCCACCGCTTAGCGAGTTATGTGCCGCTAATTAATAGGGGCCACTTTACGTAAGCCAAAAGTGTCCATGCCCTATTTCTCCAACAGTCCGGCCTTGGTGGTTGGTAGATGGGTGGGTGGATGTGGTAAGAAGAAAAATTGAAGAAAGAAAGGAAGAACAGCTGCACAGGGACTACAAATCCCATGCATAATTCGTCTGAGGTATAATACCGTGAGATATATCTGGCATGGTTTGTGGATAGCAGGGCTCAAATGATAAAGATCTCCCTGAAGAAGAGAAGAGGACATACGGTATGCAGACTCCCGCTTTGGGTAATGAAGATGAAGATGCAGTTTCTCTCTTTTTTTCTTTTCTTTTTGTTCCCCTGCGTAGCGGCAACACTGGTGGCTGTCTTGATTAAATATTGACAAAAGAAGCTTTGTCAGGATCTTTTGTAGTTTGCATTTGTCTACCATCTAGTGATCTGTGAGGTTACTTATAGCAGTAATTGCCATTACCAAAGATGTCTGGATGTGGTGCGAGCCAGCCCGGCCATATCAGTAGATAATAACACACAGATGTAGCCATAGATGACTATCTCATCTCATAGCAGGGGGGGAGATTGTGTATGTGTGTGTGTGTGTGTGTGTGTGTGTGCGTGCGTGCGTGCGTGTGTACGTGTGCGTGTGCGTGTGCGTGCGTGCGTGTGTGAGTGCATGTATGTGCGAGCATATTTTCTACCCAAATGCCCACTTAACTGTCTTTATGAAGGATTTATTTTAGCAGCATGGTAGTGTATGATGCCTGTCGATAACCTTCCGAAGGATTCATGGCACAGTCAGTATAGGCATCCTAGGAATATTATCCAGTTTCTCTGGTATAGGTATACTACATCTATTAGGTGTAGATGTGCACAGCAAGGGTGTGTGTGTGCGGTAAATGATAGTCTGTGTAGAAAGAAGAGGAGCCCATAATTCACTACATAGTCACACAGGGAGTCAGAGGTGAATTGTTGCTCTTCGAGGATTTCATGCCATAATTTTGGTATAAATTGAACCATGCCCGAATCCCCAGTCAAGGTGAAAGGCTGGGCTCCTCCTTGTGAATTCCAAAATATGTGATTGGAAGTACATCCTCTACATCACACGCTTGCTCTACTCTGGGACACAGTGTCAGAGGCGGACTTTACATTACATTAGGCAGACCAAGGCAATTGCCCAGGGCCCAGACCAAATCTGCACGCCAAAGGGGCCCAACTGTCAAACCAGTCACGATAAACACAACAAAAAAGTAGGCCTAATCTTAATTTGTCACTTGTGTAAAATAATCGAAGATATATACGAGAACAAATACTAAATAGCACCCCCGCTACTTCCATGCTAATTGGTGACGTGTTTTAAGAATGACTTTTGAGGGCCCCATGTTTATATTTCGCCTAGGGCTCCAAAATGGCTAGATGCCCCCCTGCACAGTGTGCCCAGAAGGCATTTGTCTGTCAGATACGTGTTCGTCTTAATAGCTTATGTCAACAACATCCCTCCTTGGCAAGAGTGCTTGAAGCTGCGTAGAGCATGGGTTCCCAAACTTTACCTTAACAAGGCTCCCCCGTAGCGGTAGATTACAGCCAAGGTCCCCCTGACATGGGTCGTGCCACACTATTTTTTCTGTGCACCCCTTTTCACAAACATACATACAAACATACAAACATGTCTGTGTGGCAAGACCCTATTAGGAAATATAAAAGAACAAGTAGTACAACTGTAAAAGAACAATAGTAGCAATGTTCAGAGATACAATAGATCATAATGCCTTAACTATTGGGAATATTGCATTACTTGTTTTTTGTTTATTTTGGTGTACATTAGTTATTCAATTATTTATTTTTGCTTTGCTGTACATTTTCTTTCAACTTGCAGTGGTTCCCCTAGCACCCCCTCGCGGCCCCCCAGGGGGCCCTGGCACCACTTTGAAAACCACTTGCGTAGAGTACAATAAGCTTGACTCCACCAAGGGCTGCTGTGTTTTCTTGTACCTCTGACAGTGGGAAATGCTGTCCTCACTGTTGTCAAAGTCGATTCTTTCACTTGGTCCTGTTTCAAGTTAATGTAGCAACTGTGAGCAACACCCGGAATATACTGCTCTAAGTTGAAATGAAGCTTTTTTTCCTTTCTGTGCTCTGACGGTACAAAATTTAAAGTATACCGGTGTGGGCCAAGAGAAGGTTTTACTTTTGGTTTAAAAAAATGGATAATGCAACATGATTTTAAAGCTGACAGATGGGTTTTTTCGTCTCTAATCTTGCTTTTCTGTGTGTTTGCTTGGAATGTTTTTTTCTCCGAGAGAGAGAACCATAGTGCAGTTTTTCACTGATCCATTTGTATAGGCCTACTTGTTTTGAATAAGATACATTTGGCAGGCATTTCAGGAGCAGTACGAACAGTCAATAGTAAGAATATAGTTGAAAGTTTCCACATTCCCCTGCTCACCCTCTCCATCAAAACTCTCCTCAAAACTCCATCAAAACTCTCCTCAGCATTGCCCACGGACCAGGAGCAGGAAGAGCAGGAGCAGGAGAAGGAGCAGGAGCAGGAGGTGGGGCAGGAGCAGGAGAAGGAGGAGGAGGGAACAGGAGCAGAAGGAGGAGCAGGAGAAGGAGTAGGGAGCCGGAGCAGTGGGGCAGGAGGAGGAGCAGGGAGCTGTGGACCCAGCCAGCCATCTGCAGTCTAATTACTGAACACACTCGAGTTCCTGCCATTTGCCCTCGGCCCATACCTGCTGTTCTGCCCCCTCCGAGCCGAGCGAGCAACCAGCAACCCTCGCCCACACAGAGATGCTATGCTCTTGCACCTGAGAACGAGCGAGAGAGAGAGATGGATAGATTGAGAGAGAGAGAAAGAAAGAGAGAGAAAAAGAGAGAGAGAGAGAGAGAGAGAGAGAGAGAGAGAGAGAGAGAGACTATGCTCTTGCACCTGAGAGAGAGAGAGAGAGAGAGAGAGAGAGAGAGAGATTGAGAGAGAGATAGAAAGAAAGAGAGCGAGAGAGAGACTATGCTCTTGCACAGAGAACGAGAGAGAGAGAGAGAGAGAGAGAGAGAGAGAGAGAGAGAGAGAGAGAGAGAGAGAGAGAGAGAGAGAGCAGGCAGGAGGAAAGAGGAAGGATAAGGGCTTAAGCCAGTGAAGCATGGTCTCTGAGCCGATACAGTCCTCCAGGCCCCGTGTCCTGAGCAACGGGATTAAACTCCATTGCATACTTATTGGAGATGCTCAGTAGAAAGAGGTGTTTAGTCTTGAATTTGCCTTTAATCACCAAGGTACAAATAAGCCTAAGGTCGTCGTCCTCGCATGCAGCTGGAATACATACCTGCTTCTGTGGATCCGAACTTCCAATTACAGGGGCTTAGCAATAGCTTGCAAAAAACATACAAGATGCAGGAGATACAGTACCATACAGTACATAAACATAATCTATGCATCTGGGTTATGTGTTATGTATACTCAGCAAAGTTAGTGAAATGAATAAGTAATACTGTGTTTACTGATAAGATATCGCAATATAAGGTATCGCAATGTTACAGATGATTCAAGATAACACACCAAACAAAATATTGTGGTGTTATATTGATGTTGCGGGAAAATAATCAAATTTAAGTTGAAATAGGCCTATTTATAGGCCTACGTGTACCAATCACATGCCACACACAGGTGAATGCAATCAATTGTTGTGATTGTTTTGTGAATCTTGCTAGGTCTTACATCACATCCTACCATAGTACCATATGTGTTTTTAAGCCAGTTCGTCCACTTTATGAGTGTGCATTTTCTTTCCCTAAAATAAACAAGGGAAAAGAAGGGACTGGATCTGTTACCTGACTTATATATGATGTGTATGCTGGCAATGGTGGCTAGACAGAGGGAGTGTATACAATGATGAATGTATTTATGTTTTGAGGAATGTATTAAATGTCCATTTGTGTTTTTAATAGAGTAAGACCTAAGACGAATGTCATGCTTGCATGCCAATAAAGTCTATTCTAAGATATTCTGTAGTGTAAATTGACAATTTAATTTAAGACACAGCCTCATCAGGTATTCAGTAAGCAGCAGAGCACTGCAACAGCAGTCCAGGCAGCATCTCCCTGGTGTGTCCCCCTGTCAAGGCCCATACTTACGGCCCGATTAATGCACAGGCTAGATATGGCTGCAGCCTCGTGGACTCCACCTGCCAGGGGGGGCCCTATTTGGCCAAAAGTGAAAAATATATAGAATTGTGACAAATTGCAATATTGAAAAAAATCATCTGTCGTGTTGAGTACAGTTGGTAGACATGTTATCCTAAATTCCTACCTCGCAATTAGGACACTGTAAATTTATCACAAAATTTTCCCTCCGGGGGGGCCCCACAGCAACCTGTAGCCTAGGGGCCCCAGGTCATCTTCATCCGGCCCTGCCCATTCTTACAAGTTGGCAATGCAATCGGGCAGCCGTGCACCGGGAGAAGCAAACTCTACGTTGATATAAATGAGAAACTAGAGTGAAAGTGATTCATTGTGTCATCAGAGCGAAAACCCCTGCTATCATTTGCCCTCTGCATTTAACCCCCCTACCCCCACCCCTGTGGTGTGAACACACATCACGTAGGTGAGCAACGCCCAGCAGCAGTGAGCTGAGCATGCAGACGAGAACTATCTGGGGAGCACTTGGGGGGGGGGTTATGACACTTTTATGTCATACGTATGACGCCAGCGTCAAGTAAAGTGTTACCGCAACTTTTAACTGCTTCAAATGCATTGAATAGACCATCATAAGATCATAATAAGCCCCCTTGACCTCATCATAAGCCTGCCAACGCCCTCGTTGGTGTTGAAAATAGAGTAATGCAACCCAACTGTAGCCCCGCCCCGCCCCCACACAGATTTATCCTTCTCAACGCCCCCCCTAGGGTTTCCCAACGCCCCCTGAGGGGCTGTAGCTGTAGCGCCCCCAGTAACAATAGACGGCGGAGTATACAATGTCTGATGACATGAAAAAGGTCAATTTCAGGCATCTCCCTTTGGCATTGGGGGAAAAGCCAGGTTGGAGCTTGGATTGTTTTGTTTGGTATGTATGTAAGGTGAACAATCAGCATACCTTTGACCATCATATTATTGTCAGATTGTTGTTCAGAGAAATGGGAGCTTGCGTAAATTCTACCAGGGAGACTCGAATTTCTCGGCTGTCAAACTTACTAGGCTAACCATCCAATCTCCCTTTTGACAGATCATACATGCGTCATCATTGCCCAGGGTCGTCAACCAATCACAACGCGAGATTTGGGAATCCCCGTTACACATCACTCATGCATCGTTCCCTCTCAGCCAATGGATCGCATTCACGTTTGTTTAAAAATCAGTCACTCATTCTGTTCTCTGCTTTCCAGTTAAGCCGACTTTGAAGTGGCTGTCCGGCGTTTTCGTTATCAAACATTCTGTTTATTTTCTACCTGGTTACTTGATAACTCCTCACCTTGCCGTTGCTGGGATGGGATTTCCAACCGCTCAAACGCGTGGCACGCAATCGGTGCTTTTTAATAGCCTAATAATTTTCTCGCAAGGCTTCAATCAATTTGTTTGGCACGCCGCTCCCTGATTTCCTGACGCTTGTGGATTTGCTTTTGAACTAGCCTGCCTGTGGGTGGATTTCTCCGAACTGGTGTAATTCGTGAGTAACCTGGCGGCTTTCCCTTCACTTGTACTGCGGACCCAGGGAACGTTTATCTCAGCGAATGACTATTTTTGCGGGGAAGTTGTTGTCCAGGCAAGTCGCCTCTTATGCCTCATACTCGGCTTGTTGCACTGTCTCGGATATCAGTCTCGTATGCCGCTGGTTGACTGATGGCCTACGTCTCGTTTGCGGTCATTTGGGAGGATTCCATGAACTGGTTGGAGTGACTTTTGGAACATTTGCTGGGGAAGGGCGGAATCGAAGTAACTGGGCCCGCGGTGCTCTCTCGTTGCGCCTCGCGCACTTAGCCAGCTTATCTGCTCAACACATTTGTTTTTTCGGAGGGTACTGCGAGTCACAATTTAGGCTACTTGGTCCTCGTCGGCCTCATCTGCTGCGGATGGACTGGTGATTCGCTTGCCAATATTATAGAGCATTTATGAACCGGTTGGTGTGGCTTTTTTTTGGAACGTTTGCTGGGGGTAGCCTACAGATTTAAATGGGCTACTTATAGCCTATATCGAAGCGCCTCGCCCGCATGCATAACCCGACATTACCTTCCGTGTTGTTTCGTGCTACTGCCTGTCACGATACCGGACGGAGGACATTGCAGAGCCATGCACTCGTTCTTAATTGTCCTGATTACAAACGTACTTCCTGTGTTCCGGAGCGATGTTGCAAGGACCTCAGCCTACGGGCCGTAGCACCGCCTACAGTTTTTCATTCATGTGGATTCCGGTCGTGCGTTCATCAGTTTGCACCCGCCTATTTTCAATGTTCCGTTCAGTAGCCTATGCCCACAACACGAGCCTATTTTACGTTTTCGTTTGCATGGACTGGCCCATGTGGCGGAGGAGTGGCGGTCTCGTTGACTTTTAAGAGTTATGACTTCGGTTCGTAGGCCTAGACTGCTGGATCGCACATTAAGCTTGTGCGCGCTTGCCAATCATCACTTAATGTCATCGCACTGCCGGCAGTTTGTATTGATAAGTGTACCTTGCTTCCTCACTCCCGCTTCAAGTCATTCAGGGCTGGATTAAGTTAAAGGGACACTGTGTGAGATTTTTAGTTGTTTATTTCCAGAATTCATGCTGCCAATTCACTAATTACCTTTTTCATGAATACTTACCCCCACCATCAAATTCTAAGTATTCCTTATGACTGAAAAAATTGCACTTTTCTTACATGTAAGGGGGGATCTTCTCCATGGTCCACCATTTTTGAATTCCCAAATAGCAATTTTTAGCTCCAAAAATGACTTACTTGGACCATACTAGAAAATGTTGTTTATTACATGGTAAATGTTCATGTAAAGACCAAATTTGGCAATAGGCAGCTCAGTTTCAATGAGCAGCATAGTTGCAGTTCTTCTTTTTTTTTTTTTGACCATTTCCTGCACAGTGTACCTTTAAAGATCACGCAGGGCTTTCGGCCTGCGCCCGGTCGCCGAGCATCGAGGGATATTGTAGCCGGTCGCAATGCCTTGTCTATTTCGAGTTATTCTGATCACAATGGGCTACATGTACACCGTCCAAATTTAAGTAAATGAACGAGTGATATCCGTGGGAAGTACATCGATGATGACCGTTAATAATCATAATTAAATTATACATGAAACTCTGCCCATGGAGTCCTGTCAGGGTTCTGATCACTCCCCTTGGTAGCCATCTATGGGCTAACCCTCTCACTCTGCACACCACTCGTGCCCTTAGGCTTCATTGGAATCGTCAGGGCGCTCGGACTGTGATGTGTCGTATTGCGTTTGTTTTCTCATATCTGGTGATGGTGGTCTCTGCTGCTTTCCCGTACACTTTCACATACACGTGCGTCTGCGCTCCACGTAGGGCATACGCTACGTCATGCACTGGGCATCGGCCCCAACGTCGGACTGAGCATCGGCCCCAACGTCGGACTGGGCTCTGGCCCCAACGTCGGACTGGGCTCTGGCCCCGACGATGGACTGGGCTCTGGCCCCGACGATGGACTGGGCTCTGGCCCCGACAATGGACTGGGCTCTGGCCCCGACGATGGACTGGGCTCTGGCCCCGACGATGGACTGGGCTCTGGCCCCGACGATGGACTGGGCTCTGGACCCGGCGACGGTATTGGCCCCGACGACGGACTGGGCATCGGCCCCAACATTGGACTGGGCATCGGCCCCAACGTCATCCTGGGCCGGCGACTCTACATCATCCTGGGCCGGCGACTCTACATCATCCTGGGCCGGCGACTCTACATCATCCTGGGCCGGCGACTCTACATCATCCTGGGCCGGCGACTCTACATCACCCCGGGCCGGCGACTCAACATCACCCTGGGCCGGCGCCTCAGGGCTCGTGCATCAACGGCACACCTCAACATTGCCCTGGGCTGTCGCACCTCAACACCACGGCTCAACACCACGGCTCAACATCACAACTCGGCATCACAATGGGCCATCGCCTCAGCATCGCACTGGGCTGTCGCCCCAACTTTAACGCCAGTCACCTGGTTGTATCGGTATCCTCATCCATCCTGCATTACGAACTTATCGCAGCTACCCACTGGTAGCGAGTAGGAGTTTATGTCTATTTTGATATGCCGTTTTTGTTCTGGTGCCGTTATTCAGTGATGTTTCAGCTTTCTGCTCTGTCCCTCTCAGGTCTCGATAACCGGCTCTCCAACTCTCCTCTGTCGTAAGCTCGCACTTTCTGCATTCTCCTGACTAAGGTGCCACCCTTTTTTATTGCTAGTCTAATCATGCAGTTACCGCAAGTTGTCTCTCTCAACCAACCAGGGCATCCGCCCCACTGCCTGTGTCCATGCCTGCTTTGCACAAGCATTCACCGCGCCACACCGCGTAGGTGTTTATCATAACTGACATGGTGTTATTATTCTTGGTCGAGATGTTTTCTTGGTGTTTCATTCATTGTTCGTTTCAGCTACGAGCTCTGCTCTCTCCCTCTCTTAGGTCACGATTACCAGTTGTCTGCCGATTCTCCTCTGTTTTAACCAGACCTTTCTGCTATCCTGGCCGAGGTGCTTGTCTTTTAATGTTAGCCACTCATGCTTTGTCTAAAGCTGTCTCTCTCACCGCTCTGGGCAGACGCCCGCATAGTGCAGGCTTTCAGCCGCTGGTCGTCCGATGCATGTGCGTCTTGCATTCGGCTCATTCCTCGCTTTGTCATCTGGCTCAGTGTACTGTTTCTGTTCTGTTAACTCTGTTTCGTTCTTCTCGTTCCTCGCCCAAGAGGTATACAGCACGCTCGTTCAGAATCGGCGTGGTCACCACGGCCGCTACCCAGATAGCAGATATTTTGGCTTTGTTTTGGCAGATATCTGCAATTTTTGGCCTCCTTTTGGCAAGCCATAAGCTTTTGGCAAAATTTTGGCATGGTTATGGTTGACCTGGGCGCCAGTGAATTGGGGCGTTCCTCTGGAAAGCAAAAAAAAACAAGATTTGGCTAAAATATGGGTTGCTTATGGCTTCCCACAACACATTAAAACGCGCGGACTGTGAATGAATGAGTTATGGCCAGGTTATGGCATGTGTCAGGTTAATCTGAACCTCGGGTGGAGAGCGGGACAGCAACGTTCTACATTGGTGCGCTTATGGCAATCCAAAAGACTGCCAAAATCAACTGTCAAGAGAAACTCGTGCTTGCCTCACTTCAGTTTCCCCAGCGCCAGTGTGTGTCAGACTTCAGTTTATGCAGGTAAGTGCAGTTGACACGTTTTTATATTAAATACAACCACCGATGACTTAAGAGATGAGGCATTTTGTGTTATCGGTTTTCATGTTGATTTCATAGGTCTGTGACCGTCGGTTTCCGTGTTATGCGCTGAAACTTTGATACCCTTTTAACAGGAGCTAAAATACAAACGTCTGTGACACACAACTGTGACATTTAATCTTAGTTGCTACCCTCATACTCAGTAACGGTTGATTAAGTGTTGTTCTGTGGTTGAAATTCACTTTCAGATATCAATGCCAAGGGAATTTCAATCAAAGAACAACAACACTAGCAATCCCAGCTAACTGGCCAACGACAGCTAGCAAAAGCCGGGAGCTAGCTAACTCAGGCATGGAGCATCTTCTACCTATTTGGCACAAAGCAGAGCACTATCTAGCAATATCTGTCTGTCACGGAAAGTGTTGGACTCACTGTAATTCTAGCCTACTACTGAAGCAATCGAGTGAATCTGCTTTTTTTCTACATTGTCTTTTCAGATGTGCTGCTGCTGAAGGCAGTCACCCGTTGGAGGAACTTGTTTTTTGACAGGCATAGCGTATTACTACAGGTTGGTTCCACAATTTATTAACCTCTCTCTCTGGTCTAATCTTCGTTCGTTGTGAAAGTCCTTGCTTTTAATGTAACTGCTTTTAAGTATACGTCTGTATTAGGCAAGGCAATGGTCAGTTTGTGTTCAAGCGCTGGCTATTTAACATGATCAGTTGTTAAGGCAGTGTGTATTGTTCAGCTATCAACAACAGGGGGTAAACCGTATACAGAAATGTGGCCCATGTAGGCCTATGTAATCTTGCTCTAACATTTGTAATACCTCAACACAGAGAGTAGCTTACTAGAGGTGTCAAAGGTAAAAGTAGAAGTGAATTCATGGTGAAATGTAAACAAACGCCTGCCCCCAGACCAGGATCTCGGAAAAGACTGAATAAGGGGGAAAAACACCTCAGATAGGCCTACTGACAAGTAGTGGGAGCATTACTAATTGGCAGAAAGCTTTAACAATGGCACATGATATAACATAGTGACCCGTCTGTTTCACCAGTTATTCTACTGTAGGCACACCCAATGAGATAGATAGCCTACTGCTTTGTTGTTATTGAAAAACCTAAAAGCTAGGTTAAAAAAAACCTCCAATTTGACAAGTACTCTGATCTTAGAATCAGTGGGCTATATACTCAAGTGCAAGTTATATGTTTTGGCAGGGTTTTGTTTGATTGAGTATTGTTTTTTTTTCCTATTCTTTTTCTCCCTTTTACTTTTGACAATTCCGTAGATGGTTGTACAATCTACTGTAGCCTACTACTCATGTCATTTAAAATGTATAAAATATGAAATAACATCTACATTCTCTCTTCAGATGCTGTGCTGCGAACGGACACTGCAGTCACCTGTGGGAGGGGTCAATCAAATCGGATCTCAAAAACAGGTACCAAATTTTACACCCCTCCCCCCTCTCCTGTCTATTACTCTATTAATCAAGTGCATTTGTGCCGCCACTTGGCCAGGACACCCTTGTTAAAAGAGATTTTTAATCTCAACAGATTTATTTTCCTGGTTAAATAAAGGTTAAATAAAAGAAGAAAAAAAATGTAATGCCACTGTTTTCAAAGTTACTTTTGCATGTAGTAATTCAATTTGGTTTATCTTTTTATTCTTTCCTAGATGTCGCGAATCTGATCTGATCTACCTACCTCTATGTGGCAATAGAGTACCTGCTTTTACTGGCCAGGGGACCAAGATGAAAACAAGAGGCCTGTACCCAGACATCCAAGCACCCATCAAGTCACCCAGTCCTCCACCACCTGCTGTGCAGCTATACCCATCCATCAAATCCAGCCACTTGCCCACCCTAACCAGTCACAGCATTTGGAGGCAATAAAGTATAATGAAATGTATTTAATTGTCTTGTTTTTTTTTTTCTAGATGCATAAATATTCCAGTTTCATTGTTGAAAATCACGCATTTATTAAATGTGCGATTTTCAACAATAAAACAGGAATATTTAGTGATCCCAAATGTAGCCATAATGGGGCCAAATGTCACTTATTTGTCTTATAAGTTTCTCTGTATACCGGTACTTACATTTTAAGTATACAGGGAAACTTATAAGACAAATAAGTGACATTTGGCCCCATTATGGCTACATTTGGGATCAATTATGGGTACATTATGGCAGTATTTAGGGTCATTTATGGCTGTTCTGGGAGAGTTATGGGTACATTATGGCTGAATTATGGGTACATTATGGCAGTATTTAGGCTCATTTATGGCAGTTCTGGGACAGTTATGGGTACTTTATGGCTGCATTTTGGCTGAAGGGTGGGGTCTGGAATTCCTTTTGGGGCCTTTAAGGCTGTACGTGGAAATCCCAAATAGGTTTTGGGTGAACTTTGGTCAATTTATGGCTGGGTTTGGTTGGTTTTGGCATGCCAAATTTGGGCCACTTTTAGCCCGGGGACTCAAACCGAAGCCAGCAAAAAGGCCAAGACACAATTTGGCCCAAAACTCTGCCAAAAACATTTTGCTATCTGGGTAAGCGGGGTCTGTCCCCTACTGCGACCAAGGCGCTGGGCCGTTGGTCGTCTGGCGCATACGCTTCCTGCATTTGCCTCACTCCTCATCACGTCGTTGAAGCATGCTATATCTGGTCTGTAACTTTATGTTTTCTATTCTCATTTCTGGTGACGGTGGTATTTTGCTGCACCGGCGGCATTCACTCTATCTCTTGGGGGGCTATCGCTCCGGTCACCCGGTCATGTCTGTATTCTATCCTTCTCTCATCTATCAGATCGATTTTATAGTGGTCTGTAAGCCTGTTATCTCTATATTTCGTAACATTGAACCAGCCTGGCTAGTTGCCATGGTTGTTTATCCATGATGTCAACTATCATACCACATATTATAGCCTACATTCATTCATCCATCCATTCATTTACTCATTCATCACCATGTTCTACTCTCTCTCCTAGGTCACGATTCCGGCTCTCTACCTACTGTCATAATCTAAGTTTTCAGCGCTCTCCTGACCAAGGTGCATCTATCAATCAAATCATAACGCTCTGCTGTGTCTCTGCTCTCAGCGCATCCGCGCCATGTCTTCTCGCATAGCCTAAGGTACCGACATTATCATCATCACAGGCTTCATGCCTCCGCTAGACCACCGCCCATAAGCTTAAGCCTTAGAACATCCCTATCATTTATAATCTCATTTAATCTATCATCATTTGTCTTCCAACCTATCACTTATCACCCATCATCATCATCATTATTATTATTATCATTGTCATCATTGTCGTCATTATCATCATTATCATTATCATCTTTATCATCATCATCATTGTTATCATCGTCATCATTATCATCATCATCATCATCATCGTCATTGTCATCATTGTCATTGTCATCATTGTCATTGTCATCATCGTCATTGTCATTGTCATCATTGTCATTGTCATCATTATCATCATCATCGTCATTGTCATTGTCATCATTATCATCATTATCATCATCATCATCATCATTGTCATCATTATCATTATCATCATTGTCATCACCATCATCATTGTTATCATTATCATCATCATCATCATCATCATCATCATCATCACCATCATCATTGTTATCATCATTATCATCATCATCATCACCTATCATCCTTCATCTTCCGTCTATCATCAATCAATCATCTAACTAACTTTTCATGTCTTTCAGATGGTGTCTCCTTGTAAGCGGTAGGTGAGTTCACTTCTAATCTCTATTTTGGGGCAGGCTACGCCCGCCTCCATCTCCGCTGGAGGATATGATGTCCTACCCCGGAGTTCAACGCTAAGGCGGGAACCTTCGCCAAACAGATTCATGCATTTTGTATCAAGTGTAATTGTTCGCCAAACGGATTCATGCATTTTTGTATCATGTCTATTGTTCAATAAATGTTAATAACGTTCATTTGCCTCTCGAGTCTTCATGGTAGAAATGGGAGCTTGCGTAAACTTGCGTAAACTTACTAGGCTAACCATCCAATCTCCCTTTTGACAGATCAGACACGCGTCATCATTGCCCAGGGTCGTCAACCAATCACAACGCGAGATTTGGGAATCCCCGTTACACATCACTCATGCATCGTTCCCTCTCAGCCAATGGATCGCATTCACGTTTGTTTAAAAATCAGTCACTCATTCTGTTCTCTGCTTTCCAGTTAAGCCGACTTTGAAGCCACCACCACCCCTCCTTCCACCGTCACCAGTGGTTCCCGTCTGTTAGGGGGCAGGCTACGCCCGCCTCCATCTCCGCTGGAGGATATGCTGTCCTACCCCGGAGTTCAACGCGAAGACGGGAACCTTCGCCAAACAGATTCATGCATTTTGTATCAAGTGTAATTGTTCGCCAAACGGATTCATGCATTTTTGTATCATGTCTATTGTTCAATAAATGTTAATAACGTTCATTTGCCTCTCGAGTCTTCATGGTAGAATATGCATTTGTTTGTGAATTAATTGCATGTTAGAAATAGCTTGACATGTCACAATGGACTCAACTCAAGTAAACATACTGTATACAAAAGTATGTTTTAATGCCAGGCACATCTTGTGTCTTTGGGAATTAACATGAAAATTCAGCAAGTCAGTGAGTCTGTAGTCAAACATGGTGCCCTACCAATGTACCCAGGATTCTTCTTGACAACTCCATATTAACTTTTGAACAAGTCATTTTGATTTCATCAACTTCACCCACACTATTGAAACAGAGAAATGTGCAGAGATTTATATTTTTTTGGTTCCTGAAAATGGAACAGAGAGATTGAAACATAAATAATTCACATTTCTGTCTTCTGCAGTGCCTTCTGCATCTGGTGTAGGGGCTGGGTTCTACAGAGTGTTTGACTCTGTGGGGATTGTGTGAAACATTGAGTTCACTTGGAATTTAATCTCTGTCTGACTTCAGTGCGGAGAGTGTTCAAATGCACACCCAACAAGGGCATCTATTCACTGTGTGCATCTTAGCAATTCAGTTGATGACGAGAGGCTTTACAGTACATGATCAATTTTGGTGTTTAAGTAACTTTTAACTGCTTTGAAAGTAACATCAAAGACAAAATGCCTGAAGCAATGCTGTTTTCACATCTAGGCAGGTATTGACACGTGTTGTTGGACATTTTTCTAGCAAAACAGACCTGCCAACAAATGTTGCAGTGGAAAAAACTCTACCAGAGATCTCTCCCGTGGGCTTATTGAAAAGTGTGTGAGAGGAGAGCCTGTCAGGACTGGAGGACAGACCAGACATGCTGTAGACTCAAATAGCAGGGTAGGCTTTTAGAACAACATACTGTATAGATGAAACTGCACCGCTGGTATCCATAATAGTTTCAGCTAAGGTTGGCCAATGGCGAAACTTAATACACGTAGATTGAAAGCTTTTCATTGATGTTCTCAGTCGATATGTCATCCCATTCCGGCAGTCATGGGTAAGCGGTTAAGGCGTCAGACTTGTACCCCATAGGTTGCTGCTTCGACTCCCGACCCACCAGGTTGGTGGGGGGAGTAATTAACCAGTGCTCTCCCCCATTCTCCTCCATGACTGAGATACCCTGAGCATGGTACCGTCCCACCGCACTGCTCCCTTTGGGTGCCATTGGGGACAGCCCCCTTGCACGTGTGAGGCATAAATGCAATTTCATTGTGTGCAGTGAACACTTGTGTCCTGTGGAGTGCTGTGTCGCAATGACAATGGGAGTTGGAGTTTCCCAGTTGGGCTTTTCGGCTTTCACTTTCGCTTTCACCTCAATTTCATTTCTAACCCATGGGGTTCAACAAGATGTCGGTCCATCTTCTGTAGCTACTGTATTACAGCTTCAGGATGCTAAAACATTTTGGATGATTCCATGCTGCCAACCTTGAGGGTACAGTTTGGAGCAGGCCTCTCCCTCTCCCTCTTCCAACTTGATGATGCCCCAGTGCACACAGCAAGGTCCATCGGGACATGGATGACAGAGTCTGGTGTGGATGAATTTGACTGGCCAGCACAGAGTTCTGTACTGCAACACCTTCGGGATGAATTAGAGCAGAGACTGAGACTGAGAGCCAGGCCATATCAACCATCATCAATGTGTGACCTCCCGATTTAAAAAAATCCTTAACACACTCCTAAACCTTGTGGACAGCCTTCCCTAAAGAGCTGAAGCTGCAATAGCTGCAAAAGATGGGCCGACATCATACTGAACCGCATGGATTGGGAATGGGAAGGCACTTAAATTTATATGCCAGTCAGGTAAGCAAATGTAACAGTGGCACGTAAACAGTTAATTAAATTTAACTCAGCTCTTGCACGACTACGCCACCTAGGGTGGGGGAAGACAACCTAGGAGTGAAATTACCCCCCAAATTATTAAACCAGGACACAGGTTCGGAGCACTCTTAGGCAGGAGTCAAGTTCAAGTGTTTATTCTCTTTTCACAATGCATAAAATGTAAGGCAATGTACAAAATGTGGATTTGGCTGATCAGGCCGACATCAAGAACAATCACATGGATTCACACCAGCATACAAGAGAAGGGTCCAGCTGCAGTAAAACAGTTCCACCCTTAATGCAAGCACGCCCATGGGCGTTCCCGGCATTTGCCGTATTGGCCAATCGTGAAGGGATACTGCATGATGTCATTTTCAAGGCCATTTCCGGATGAAGGCTCCATGTTTGTTACAAAGATATCCCGTGCAAATTGTTATCTTCCAGAGAAACGTTTCACTGAACATTCCACTGACATAATATTCTCAACAATTTATGTAAGAAAGTTAGATAAATCACACGTTTTCTAATCCCAATATGTCATTTGCTTTGTGTTCCCGTACTTCGGACATTGTAGCCTACTGTTTAGGACTCGTGTCCCTATAAACAAATTTGTCATAGCAACGTATCAGGTCGCCAAAATGGCAACATGACGACGTTGACATTTACCTAGCTGTGTGTATCGAGGTCACTGTTAACACTGTGGGCTATATGATTAAACATCCTTTCCAGGATATTAACACACCCGGAAAAATAATAATTAAAAAACCCTTTTTGGCGAGGTTGTTCACTTGGTAAGACATGATATAGGCTACTTAGAAAAGTACAAACGATGTAAAACATCAGCAACACATTCCTGACTTTTTAAAGTAATGAGTGTCACCTCACCACATTTATGTGGCAATGTGGTCAGCTTGGAAATAGCAGATATTAATGAAAAAATATATGGAATAGTATTTGAAATAGCAATAGGCTATTTGTTTGTTTTATTGGAGAAAAACGATTTCTTCATTACCATAGGCCCTACTCCATGTCTGTCTATGATGATTTAGGAGTGACCACACTATTGAAGCTTACCTCTTTATCCAGGAGAGGTTCCAGATTGGCTTAATTCAAAGACCATCAGAAAACAGAGAAAAAAATTCCTACCATCATAACCAGTGTTTGTGCGTACATAATCAGGACCGCTGAAAGCTTTGGCTGTGCCCAGGACAAAGTCATCTGAAAGGGCCCCCCACTCAATACATAGACTACATACAATGTAATGAGGACCCATTCCTGGACCCCTCGTCTCTCACTGGGCCCAGGTCAACGGACCCCTTTGTCTCCCCTGTCAGCTTCCCTGCATGTAGGCCACATACATTACTGAAAGAAGTGAACGAGACAGGAATGAAATGTGAAAATGTATTTCTGTTTACTTTTACACTATGAAGTGTGAACGGTCACCTCTCCTCCTCATATTCAGAGTGCATAAAACAGCACTCAACTGTGTGGTCTGTTGATAGCCTGTGTAGTACAGTAGATTAGACTCCATTTTTTTACAAAAATGTATGGAGGGTTAACACAAAGTTTGAAATTGTGTTTGACCAGTCTCCAATGTGCAGTTTAACTAATAACTAAAATAATGCATTGACATGAAATACAGACTGACACATACAATAAATACAGTCACACAGAGACACAACCAGTGTGCAATAAGAAGATTAACATACTGATGGACAATAAATACACAAACACAGTGGACGGACACACACACACACACACACACACACACACACACACACACACACACACACACACACACACACACACACACACACACACACACACACACACACACACACACGGCAGGAGGAGATCATACAGGTGATGTGAAGATGCTGTATATAAGGTGCAATGAGTAAAGTGTAAGTGGCATGGTGAAAGAAGCGTTCATGGAATATTCTCCAGTGTCCTTGGAATATTCATGTGGTTTTCTTCAGTGCGTTGAGGAGTCTGATGGCTTGTGGAAAGAAGCCGTTTCCCAGTGTGCTTGTGCGGCACCGCATGCTGGGCTAGGGAGAACGGTCTGTATGCTGGATGAGTTGTGTCTTTATGATGTTCATTACCCTCTTGGAACAGTGTGAAGTGTACAGATCCTGAATGGCTGGTAGGGGTGATCTTATGAGCTTTTCTGCTGTCCTCACCACTCTCTGTACTGCCTTCTAGTCTTCAGCTTGACGGCTGCCATGCCAGACAGAGAGGCTGCTGGTCAGGATGCTCTCAATGACACCGCTGCAGAAGGTGGTGAGTGCCGGTGTGGGGCGGTCAGCTCTTCTCTCATCCTTCGCAGGAAGTGGAGTAGTGTCTGTGCCTTTTTGAGATGGTGGAGCCATGTGGTGCAGTTGGCAGAGGAGGAGCGGCACAGTGGTTGGTGCTGGGTTGATCAGGTTCAGAACCAAAGTTGCTGGTGTCATCAGCCCTCCCTCTGAAAACTGGCTCCGTGCCTGTCAAAAAAAGGCATGCTAATGTTATGAATGAAAATAAAGACAAAAACAAGCACCCCCTATCTACCTACAGAAAGACATGACCATGACATGACCATGTGCATATGCTTGTGCACACGCCCCCCCACACACTGCTACTGTCTTAAAGTGTGGCACGCAGGCACGCACGCAGGCACGGATGCAGGCCTATTCTCCAAGTGTGCATTTTAGAGGTTGGCCTCACCTGCACATGTGTGAAGAGCAGGGGATGGGAGGTTGAGGATGACGAGGCAGGGCAGGAGGTTCTCCTTGTGAGCTGCCCTGGTCCTGATGCTGATTGCCCATCACCATGCTGTGGCTCATCAAACCCATTACTGGCATATCGATGCTGAACAAGAACGACTGCTTCCATCTGCACACATGCACACAGACACACACACGAGAGGGTATACATAGAATACACTACATAAAAATCTGGCTCATCAAACCCATTACTGGCATATCGATGCTGAACAAGAACGACTGCTTCCATCTGCACACATGCACACAGACACACACACGAGAGGGTATACATAGAATACACTACATAAAAATCACACCCATCATTTTGATGCAGAACACCAGGCTGAAGAGATACAGAGCTTCTGGCCTGTACAGGGGTCACTACTACTGTGCCAGTGTTCTGTATTATCCTCTATACACAAGTTCTGCTATAAATAAACACAGCACATGAAGGAATTACTGTATGAAATACTTATTGGTCTAGTGCAGAACAAAACAGATTCAGTGGATTACTCACCACTGTGTGCAAGTTTCTGTGTTCAGCTCAGGTGGAAGCCTCCATCACAACATGTTCGTACTGACATCAACCATCTTTCAGAAAACTGGCTGCCTGTCAGAAATAGCAAAATTATGTTACCACAACAAGGTAGTATCTTAAAGATACCCTTAACCAAAGGCAGACAGACACACACTGCCACTGTCTTGGTTCTAGGACACACACACGCCCTTTAAGGGTCACATGTATAATGACCGGGTTCTCACTTACTCACTCGCACACTCCTTTTCTCCTACTTTTGCCTCAGACAATGCAGTGAGTTTTTAAAAATTGGCCTTACCTGCACATGTGTGAAGGGCAGGAAGAGATGTTGAGGATGGAGCTGCCAGTCAGGAGGTCCAGAGCTGTCCTGGTCCATCACCATCATGTGGATCATCAACCCCAACTTCTTATATCTGCGTGCACACATTCTCTCTCTCTCTCACACACACACACTTGGAGAGATACAGGTTATATGGCACATCAGGAGGCAGGGGTATTGTTGCGCTCTAGATGTTTAGAAATAAGTAGGTGCATGGACCCAAAAAGTAGAGTTCAATGTGGGAGCACACTAAAGACACTAAGGTCAAGTCACTACTCTCTGATGGCAGCAACCTGAAACGTCAGCTCTAATCTGCTCTGAGAATTGTTGTTTTTTTTTTTTTTTTTAATCTGCTTGTGCTTGACCTTAGTGTCTTATTTAGTGTGTGAACCTGCTCCCACATTGAACTATATGGCACATTTAAAATCAGACCCAATGACAAGTCAAGTCAAGTCGGTTTTATTTTCAATTTCTTTACATGCACTGGTCAAGAATTGAAATTACGTTTAACACCAGGTTGAACAAATATGACACCTCCGACTTTCAGTGCTATTCTATACATCTTTGCTTCAAAGAAACACAACTGATAGCTCAGATGATGAAACAGACGTGCACAACGCAGCACAGGAAGAAACTACTGTATAAACACCTTTTGGCCCAGTGCTTAATTTGCTTAAGGGTATACAGCATAATTTCGTGATAGCTCGTGGTACAACAAACATTCTGAATTCAAAACATCCGCGTGTCGTTTGAAAGGGATGTCAAAACTATACGTTTATTCAAACGAGTAACAAACCACGAAACTGTTATTAATAGGGAGATCATTTCGTGGTCACTTTGTGGCGAACTTTATGATATTTAAGCAAGCAAGCACACAATCCGATAACCATTCGAAAGACCGTCAAAACGTTTATGAATGAACTTTTCGTAGTAGGCCTAGTTAACTTTTATTCTAGTCTGGCTAGCCCTTAGCATCCCTCATCTCACCCTTGTCATGTTAACGTCTTACCTTACACATAACGATGTACTCCATTCACATTATCGTAACAAGATTCTGAGATGTGCTGCCTTTGTCCATTCTGACCAGGCTGGCTAGCTGGCTACAAGGTTGGAAATAGTAAACTAGCAGAGATTCCCCAGGCAGTGAAGCCTGTAGTGGGGTATGAAGGGCAACAGATGTTCATATTTGGGAACCAAAGGCAGTTTCCTGCTTAATATATGCAGTGAAGTAGTCACAAGAATGGTAATTACACAGGAATAATAGTTGCTTTGTCTGCCCATAACTTAGTACTGTACATTATGACAAATACACACACAACATCTGAAACTGACGAAGGGCGGCCTGTTAGCTTGCCTTGAAGCTAAAAATACATTAGCCAAAACCGCTAGTTGGTGAGCCGAGGTGGTTAAATGTTCGCCCTCCGACTGAAAGTCATCTCGTAAAGTAACCGTTATGTATATTCATGCATTTATAATATCGAAATCTTACCGACAGTTGAGTGATCGCTGCAGCGAAATCCATCCAGACGTTTTAAAAAGTCCCGCGCGGCGCTTGTGTTGTCATTCGGCAGCATGTCACTGACTTCAGAAACTTGAACAGCCAAAGGGGCGTTACTGTGAGGGCGGTCTAGTAAGGAGGAATGGGCGTAGCGGTATTAGCTGGACAAGACGCAGCTGGACCATATTGGCATACAACAGTCCATATTCCATAGAGAGTTCTTCAGTCCATACACATCACAAATACAATAGTCAGACTGGTCAATAATCAGGTGAATACAAATGTGCAAATATGCAGTGGTGATGCAAAGGGACACATACTAATACATTACAAAATACAATATGGATGAATTGTATTAAAGACAATATTGCACTGCTCCCTATTAGACACCCACAGACGGGTCGTTATGTGGAGCAATATGGCCACTGGCCACACACACACACACACCACGCACACACACGCACGGCACCTATGCGAAAGAGGAGGGAGGCTACACTCAATCGTACGAACCGCCCCCAATACGGGGGAGACAGGGCAATGGTGTTACTCTTAAAGGGGGGGGGGGGGGGTGGGGGGGCTAGGCTAACCAATGGCAGTAGGCCGTGGTTCGGAACAATCGCAATTTGGACCACACACATCCACTGACTGCAGTCAGGTACCCAGGGGCAAACCCCTGTGGTCACTCCAAAGCCGGCGTAAGCACCACAAATCAGGCCTGCCACAGGGCACAGATGATGGGGCAACACACCAACCAAAGAGGTACACACCGGTGCAGTATAGACAGCGCGAAGTGAACGCCAGTTCACAGCGGAGTGCAGTTCCACGCAAGAATGGCTGAAGGTACCGAATCTACCGGACGATGATCACAGCTAGCAGCAGCTCACACGCCAGCCGGCGTCCTTTGCCGGCAAAACAACAGCGGGGCGGAAAGAGAGACCCACGTCACGTCCAAAAACTAAATTTATCAACATAAAAGTCCTGCCAGTAATGGGCCAGCCAATCACAGACAAAGGACCAAAATCAGTCAGATTGAGGGGTGTAGGCCAATCTGTCACACAAATACTTTTGGCAATATAGTGTATCTGAAGGCTGTAACGTAACATATCCCTAACCCATCTCCTAGCCCTAAACCCAGATTGAGAAGTGGCTTGTAACATAGCTCAGATTGATGAGAGGGTCAGTAACACTTTATAAAAAGGGATGCATAAAAAGCATTACAAAGACTTAGTAAATAATTAACCAATGATGGAAAAAAATAATCTGTAAATGAGTGGAAAATTTATATCTATCAAACGTTTAAAAAAAAATGTAAATGAATAATAAATACTCAGGTTTGTAAAATCTTGATTATTTGTAGATATTTAATGAAGCATTAATAAAACTTACTAGGTCATACAAACATTTGTTAATGTTTTGTTCATCATGAGTTAATTATTCACTAAATTATATATATTATATGGATGGGGAAAGGGGGTATGTTGCCACGGACCCAGGGAGATAGGGGGCCCAGAATTGGGTATTGGGTAAAGGGCCCTTTCAGATGACTTTGTGAAAGCTGTCAGTGGCCCTGGGGGGCTGTGGTGTGCTGTATGTACAGTTCCCACTGGTGGTATTTTCTTTTTATAACTTTCATTTTATTTGTTGGTACATGTATGTTCCTAAGCCATGATATCATCTTCTGTGTAATGCTTCACCTTACGAAATGGGACAAGGATCATTTTTTCGACAGATCCCAAAATGGTGTGCACATCACACCTGCAATGCAATTGGTGCAGTCTCAGCTCTTGTCACCAATGTCTGTGAGAAAAGGCATACCGGCCATACTGCATTCCCACAAGCCATCCAGGCGATGCATGACGCATTGTTGTTGTTTTCATGGGCAGATGGTCATGTCAACGGTCATAGAAGGTGTTGTTAACTATAGCATCAAAAAAGACACTAGTTTACAGAGTGGCAGCCTTTTTCTAGGGACATATCCAGGCTACACTGGCTATTTCTCAAGTCATGAGCGTGTTATTTTTAGGCCAAACGGTAAAACTGTGCCATTCAGCAAATAGCAAGGGGCACTGTCTTCTTGTTGACCCTGCAATAGTTGCTTTTTCATTCCAGAAGCCAGGCCTGACTCTGGTTCCAAATCAACAGCAAAAATAGGCACTGTATAACATTACAAAACAGAAGAGAATATGAGAAGTTGGCCCACCTGAATTTACAGTATGTTTTAGCTTATACACTTGCCAAAGCCTTTATTAGGACTAAGAAACCTTTCTTGTGTACAGTATGTTTGTAAAACCTTAGTTCATATTTTAATTATTCAAGACCACATACTTCTTGATAGGAAAGATGTTGTGTTAATTCATCTCTGAGAGAGTACTCTGAGACCAAATGCAATCTATGTTATATGAACTCTCCAAATGTTGAATAGGGTGAGTGACTATACATTATTTGATCACTTTGCCACCTATTACACATGTCCCATGTCTCTCTACAAGGGTGTACAATTAAGTGTGTTATATCAAATGAATCAGGATATAACAGCATATCTAACCTTGAAAAATTGAGAAGACACTAAAGGGCTCTGCATACTTTACGTGTGTAATGTGGCGCATTTGGCGTGAGAACCATTAAAATGTGGCAGACCATTCATAGTCAAAAGCGCCATTTACAGGAGTTTGCTTGCATTCTCGGAAGTGTGCCCTCTGCTGTTCGAAATCGGCTGCTGTAGGGCTACTGAACGTCTGGCTTATGACTTATCACAATAAAACATAGATCACTCCTGCTTTGTCTGCCTACCTGCATGGTCGCTGGTGGCGCATGACAAGTTACAAAAAATGTGGGGTGCACAACCTCACGCCGCGGCAGCTTGCGTAAGGGCGTGTAACGTCATCTTGAGCGCACGCCATCGTCGCCAGGGAGGTATGAATGAGGTTATCTCCAGTTACGTTAACTATGAATCCGCCTTAAAGGGCTTGAAGCGCTCAGGAGACAGTGCAAACAATGTTACTCAGGTGCTCATCTGTACCGGGTGAAGTGTAAGTAAAAAAAAATGAAAATTTTAATTTTGAAATTTTTCATGTACCCTGTAAAGGGTTAACACAAGGCTACAAACTCACTGCATAGACTGGCGGTGCTCTGGCTGCAATATCTTCATAGGCAGGCAGCTTTGCATCTGCATACTGAGGCAGAGCTCCATTAATCACAATGAGAATCATTGACATGCACGGTTTCCCCACACGCTTCCTGACATGCTGTACTACTTACACGTGTTTCAGACTAATCACCTCTACTGTGTGTGAGGAACGAGATATGGGCCAATCCAACAGTGTTTATAAATATCTTCCAAATCCCAGGATTTCTCCATTAAATATTCAAACAGAGGCTCTTGAGAGTGGAGGAGAGGTCTAGTGGGTGGAACATGTTACTGTGCATAAGCTACTTCCACAAATGATTTTGTGCTTCCCTGATGTGTCCTATACGGTATTAACTCCCCTTTGCTCTCCATCGTGCTGTGTTTTGCAGTGATGAACCTTTTAAAAACCTTTAAGTTGTAAACGGGCCGGGTGACCCCCTTGGGAAAAGGCCGGGTGACCCCCTTTGAAGAGGGAAATTGCAGTGTGGGAGTTGATCAGTGGGGCCCAATTTCCAGTTCGGAACACGAAACCACTTTTAAACTCGAGCAAATATGGAACGAGGAATATGAATAACATCCAAAAGGTTATCCAACATCAGCAGACAACTACAAACAGCGATACCTTTTGGAAAAATATTTGGAGTAGGCCTATGTTAAGATTTTTTTAAAAATGTAAACAAACAGCTGCCCCCATTAGAATAGCTCAGATCTCGGAAAGGGCTGAGCCAAAAAATGCAGCATCACCAGGTACTGACAAGTCAAGGGAAGCGTGAGCAATACAACAGCATATTTAAATTGGCAGGAGTGCTCCTTTAAAAACCTTTAAGTTGTGAATGTGTGGGAAAGAGGTGGCCCCCTTTGAAGAGTGAAATTGCAGCGTGGGAGTTGATCAGTGGGGCCCAATCAGGGCCGGATTAATGCACAGGCTAGATATGGCTGCAGCCTAGGGGCCCCCACATACCAGGGGGGCCCCAATTGGCCAAAAGGGGTAAAAATGAACAACTGCGTGATTATGACAAGATGCAGTGTTGAAAAATTCCTTCTCACAGTTAGCAGACATGCCATCCTACACTCCTAGCTTGGAATTATGACACTGTCTATGTAATATTGTCCCAAAATCTACCTTCCGTGGGGGCCTACAGCAACCTGTAGCCTAGGTGCCCCCAGCCACCTTAATCCGGCCCTGGACCCAATTTCCTGGAGCAGAGTGCGTTCGGAACACGAAACCGCTTTTAACCTCGAGCAAATATGTGACGAATGGAGGAACATAAAATCGTTCCCCATGATAAGTTTTATCGCTCCACAGGTAGAGCGGCACATTTAGGCAGCCATGGGTAAAATGAAGTGTTAATTCAACACTTAGAGAGGCAATTTAACATCTGCTAGAGTTTATTAGGTACCAGAGGGTTCTCTAAAGTGTTCATTTAACACTGCACATTCTGACTGTGTGCAAGACGCCTTTCAGATTGCAGATATAATTAGCCTGCCAATCTCACCCACTTCACCTGTTAATTCATCTGCAGAACGCTGCAGTGACAGGTGTTAAAACAAAGTCTTGCAGTTCATATTTTCCTTTTTGTCATACTTGAGTAGGCACTCGTCCATGCTAAAACAATTCAGCAAGGTGGTAATAAAGCTATTCAGTCAGTTTACCATCAAATGCTTTAAGTGAAACTGAGTGAACATGGCATTGGAGCTGTGTTTCAAGAGTTACGCATTTTGAAAATTAATCATTATGAACTTCCCCTTCTAGAAGCACTGAGATTATAACATTTAGGTTGGGGGCGTTGCCAGACATTAAAACGGACCTCTTAATGTCAAAGGCTGCCACATACTCATAATAGGAGAGAATAAACAACAACCTATTTTTTGTTTAGGTACAGTAACATTGCATGTCTTTAAAAAATCATTTGGATGTGAAAAGAGTAGCTACAACAGTCTATCCGAGAAACCTCATTCAGAATACTGAAAAGCAACACTGCATGGTCTCCCTGTTACGCAATTAACATTCGAGGACGTGCAGGGCCTCTGACAGCTTTTGCTGGACCTGGGACAAAGTCATCTGAAAGGTCCCCCCTCTCAATACATACAATGTAATGAAGACCCATTTTCGTGGCCCCCATCTTCCGGGGCCCGGGACAGCTGACCCCTTAAACAAATGTCTCTTTTTTGTTTAGGTAACACTGCGGTCTGTAAAAAAATAATTTGAATTTGAAAAGAGCACAACGGTCCCTCCGAGAAACATTCAAAATACCGAAAAAAGCAACGCTGCATGGTCTCCGCGTTACGCAATTACAATTCTAGGACGCGGTGTCTTAGAGGCGAAGCTGCAGACAGCCTTGTTAGATGTCAGGCGACGGGTGATTGACACAGTGTTTTATCAGAAGACAGAGCACAGGAAACACCTGTCATTGATGAAATCTCATCTCTGCTCAGGGCTGACAAAATCCTCACGTACATGACATTGCCACTGACCCCTGAACAGCAGCCAACTAGCCTATAAGCCTATCTATCTTCCCTTCTTCTACCCTGGAATAGATCGGCTACACAAGAGCTGGAGACACATTTGAATTTCAATAGTCAATGGGGCTCTCTCACAAAATAAAAATAAAAATAAAAAAACTTTCTGCCACGGAACACTGACACTATCGTTGACACTAATACAGTAGTGCCTTTGCTTTCCGAGCTACATGATTGTGTGTATACTTCCTACTGTAGCCTATGTAAAATACACTGACTCTGATCAATGGTTGGAGCAGTGGCAGCAATTTCACAATTCAGATCCATCTACCGTAAACGGAATGACGGATGTGTTTGTTTGTGAGAGAGGAAACACTTCACACACAGTGTATGTTTACTGCTGTCTGAACATGGTAGTTGCTTCAGTTCCATAGAATATCCATCATCAAATGACTAAGTGTTCTTGTGCAATGTCAACTGCTGTATATTTATCCATTATTCAAATTCAAGAGCAGCTCAGGATTATACGTGTTCTGTTTAAATGTCATAACATTGAAATAGTTTGTTAGGTTAGGGTATCCAGGTTCAAGTGAAAGTACTTCAGTGCTTGATGCTGTCTGTGCTGGATGAGGATAATAAAGCTTTGGGCAGGCTGGATATTCAGGTCAGGGTGTCTGTATTTAGGCACGTCAAGGCCATAGTCTGCCGGAGAAGGTTTATTCAGCTCGTGTGGAATATGCCAGCTAGGTTAATGATATAGAAGCACATTGCACAAGGATTAAAATGATAAATTCAACACTGGCATCGACCATCCTCCTCGGTAGTCATTCTACTAATATAGTTCAAGCCTGCACATTCTAAGGTGTTGTATAATATGGGTAATTACAGCGATGTATCCAACCACAGAGCAATGGACCAAGGCTCTATATTATAAGGGATACCTTATATGCCCTCTCCTACGCAAAAGGCACTCCATTTCTATGCAGTGGCAGGGCATGCAGGGATGTAGTCAATGTATGGGACAGGCAGTCGTCTACATGTGTTGCTATGCCAATGTGTGTATTGGCCTGGTCATCTGTTTAAAAAGGGACACATTGTTCGGATATCACATAATTACGTAGTTAGCACAGTTTCTCGAATGTATATATTGTACACTATGTTTTATAGGAACAGAGGGCCGCTGACAGCTTTGGCCGGGTCCAGGACAAAATAATCTGAATGGGGCCCCCACTGAATCATACAATGGAATGAGAACCCATCGCTGGGCTCCCTCTCTCCCTGGGCCCGGGACAACTGACCCCTTTCCCCCCCCCTTGTCATCCCTGCACGTATAGTACAGTCTGTCACAGAAGTGTGAGTACCTCTCACATGTTTGCAGATTTGTAAGTGCATCTTGAGTGCATTAAGTATGTAGCCTACTGTGTGTTGGATGCATTACCAGCTTTGAAGTGTATCTTGATCACAAATGGAAACATGATAAACTCCCGGTGCTCACAAAGTTCACATATTAAAATTGCTTAGATCATGTCATATCTCAATTTGCATTGCCCGTTCACTTCAGTAATAAAGGTACAGTAAGTAAGTACATTGTAAACCATTGTGGCTTTTTTCCAGGGCCTGACCCACTTATGTGGCCATCCTTATATAGCCATCCCTATATTTATTTCACTAGAGGCTACTTTTAATTCTTAAGTAAAATAATGTCTGCTAAATCCGCTGCGTAGTTACTTCACACAACCTGTGGAGATAATCAAGAGACCAAAACAACAACAGCCTCTTTTGGCCTCAGCACAAAAGTGATACCCCCAGCAACATTCAGTGGTCAAACTCCCGCCTCGTGCATCAAAACAATTGCCTTTGATTTGGTGCTGTTTGAAACGTCTTTGATTTGCCTCCAGTGGCTGTGGTGCTTCATGCAGATACAAAGACAGGACAAAGACAGAGAGAGAGAGAGAGAGAGAGAGAGAGAGAGAGAGAGAGAGAGAGAGAGAGAGAGAGTTAGATAGAGAGTTAGAGAGAGGGAGAGAGAGAGAAAGTGAAAGAGAGAGAAAGAAAGAGAGAGAGAGAGAGAGAAGAGTGTGGGCGATCAATAGCCTCAGTATCTTCTGGTAATTTGCATCAGGCGTACAGTGCAGGCTAATTGCTTTAATGAGCAGTAGAATTAGTGGAGTCCCCTCTAATTAACCCTCCCCTCTCCAGGGGGTTATCAACCAATGCATTAAAGCATACAAGTGCTAATACACAAGCACACAACACCATACAGTACACACAACGCCAGACACAGACACACAAACTCAGACACAGAGGCAAACACAGACACAGACACAGACACATAAAACTTGATTAAATGGGGACCTTGGTGAGACGATCGATCAGGCCTTGGTTCGTGAGAAGGCAAAAACACAACTCCCCCCCCTAACAGTTGCTGAAATATTTAGGCTGTTGTAATTTGTTTTGCGAATAAATACAGCGCTGGCAGCGCATACGAGATCCATCCCACCGATGGGGTTTAATGTTTGCTACGACGGGAAGAGAGGGCGCCGAATCTACATTACATATGCCTAATTAAACCAAAGATAGCAAGCCTTCAGTCCTATCTCCTTTCAGTGTGCAGACAGGACGCATCTGCTGTCATCGCCTGGACACAGTTGCACTCCAATTTTTAAGCGGGGATGTCAATTAGTGTCATGTTTTGACGGCCAGTGTCTCTATAGAGTAGACAGCTCAGCCGTATACATATTTTTAAAAAATGCAGAGTTAAATTAACACTCAGGGAGTCAATTTAATATCTCCTAGACTGTATTTGGTCCCAGAGTACTCTCTGCTTGTTATATTAACACAGATTTTTTTTATTGTGTACTAGGAAAAACAGAAGTGCTGCTGCCTAAGACGAAATTCCGACTGACTAATAGCATTGAAATGCTGACTGGAAATACATGTAACTAGATAGAGATGGGACTTATGGCTTTTTGACATGATCTGAATCAAAGCAGTTTCTTCCTTTCAAAGAGTCGTTAAAAAAAACTGGGTCTTCTGAATGGGTTTTAATAATTTATTCATAGTTAAGTTATTCATAGCCTTTTTGACTCCACCTGTAGGTCATTTTGTCCAAACAACAACTGATTGTCCTCCTCCTTCAGAAGACTGTCTCTGCCTCTGTCTGAGACAAACACCCCAAAATCCCCAAAATTAAAGTACTCACGTGGAGGTCTCATGCTTAAAATGAACGGAAAATTAGCTGGGGAAATAAATGGTAGAATGGCTCCCTCAGCTAGGAGCCGTTCAAAAGAATTGATTCTTTCACAAACGTCACAACAGTGCAACTAGATACAGACAGGTACCTGTGTGTGCAGAGAGGGTTGGCAGAGACAGAAAGAGCGAGAGACAGAGAGAGAGAGTTGAATTTTCTCTGGCGTCTAGCCTACGGGGAGTGTTTGTCACTGTGCGAACATGTTCTTAATGACATCTCACAGGACACAATACGGGCAGCATAAGGCATAAAATGAGCCATATTTTCCTGTTTTTGTCTTTTACAGCCCCCCCCCTTGTGAATGCCAATGTACGGCTATACGTCTTTTTGGACCACCTAAGAGTAATGTTTGTGACAAACCTCAATCCACATACACACCGTACACACACACAAGCCACACTCCAAATCCCTCCACTCTCCACCTGCATTGTTGTGGATGACATTTTCCATCTTTGGTGTGAAAGTGCAGGTGATTTTGCATCATTCCTCCGTGTCGCTGGCACATCGTTAAAGAAACATGACTTTGGGGATCACCACCTGGATGCCTGGGCAATGCACATACAGTACAGTACACTTCAAGTCAGCCCAATCCCTCATGCAGCAAAACATGTTCAGCCCCACGAGGAGGCATTTTCTGACCTATAGTGAGAAAACAGAAGGAGAAAGAAACAACAGCAGAAAATGTAAACATTCGCCGTCTTTATTTTCAACTCTGCCATGTAGCTACGTATTCTATACGATAGATGCAATAGCCAAATATGAAACAGACGGACTGAGACGATTGTCAAGTATTGAAAACAGGAACCATAACATTTTATTGCATGAAATGTCACCAGCTCCCTAGGGTGTGTGTTAGCAGGCATCAGGGAAATTGACAGGGGGTGGTGGGTGGGTGAGGCAAACAGGTCAGTTGTCTTGGGTCTAGAGAGAAAGATGCCCCAGAAATTGTTTCCTCATTACATTGTATTGGACCCAGGGGTGTCACACAGGGGGGCAAAGTTCAACTGAGTCACCAGGGCCCCATGTACTGTATATTGGGGACCGGCACAGTGTCTGACATATATATATAGACAGCCATATTTATAGACATATGGCTGGAGGGGGGTCCATTGGAGCTGATTGTACATAGGGCCCACAAATTACTTCCACGCCCCTGATTGGGCCCTTTCAGATTACTTTGACCCAGGTCCAACTGAAGCTGTCAGTGGCCATGGCTTGCATGGACAACACAGCCAGGCAGGGAATTTGACAAAGGGGTCAGTCATCTCAGGCCCAGGGAGACAAGGGCCCCATCATTGGGTTTTCATTACATTACGTATTTTTAGATGGGGGGCCCTTTCAGTTTACTTTGTCCCAGGCCCAACCAAAGCTGGCAGCGGCCCTGGCTTGCATGGACAACACAGCCACAGGTAGCGACTGCACTGCCTGCTGCCTTTTACACTTCTCTAATTGTCTTTCAGCATGTTCCCACACCCACCTCACCCCCCACCCCTTCAAGTCTCCAATGAGATGAGAAGATAATAATAGTACTGTACTGGTACTTGTACTGGTTTCCCTCCACTTACACACACACACACACACACACACACACACACACACACACACACACACACACACACACACACACACACACACACACACACACACACACCACATGGACACACACACACACACACACACACACACACACACACACACACACACGCACCACACACACAACACACACACACACAAGCATGCATCCATGCACACACAAACACCTCTACAGGGGAAGAAACTGCAACATGAAATGCACAAACATGCTCACACATACACAAAGGACACACGCACACGCACACACACACACACACGTAGATCTCTACAAGGAAGAGACTGCAACAAGGATTGCTCCCTGTGAGACTTTGATGAAAGATGATGATCCTTAACATCACATAAAAGACATTAGCTTCACATCCAAAATCAACTTATATTTCTTGATATGCAATTACATATCCACATGACAATGGTATATAATAATAAAAACAAACCACATTATAACAACCATTCAAATGTTGAATTTCATTCACGCAGCCTCATCTTGTGAATGTGTGTGTGTGTGTGTGTGTGTGTGTGTGTGTGTGCGCGTGTGTGTTTGTGTGTGCGCGCGCGTGCGTGCGTGCGTGCGTGCGTGTGTGTGTGTTCGCGCGTGCGTGTGTGTGTGTGTGTGCGTGTGTACACTACTATGTTGTCACCCCCGTTCAGTGTAAATCCATGTCTTCACCTCAAAGATAACAGACAATGAACTACGTAGACACAGGGCTCTTTTCCGCTTTTCCTTTTGTCAGTTTACTCCATCTCTGTCTATTTTACTCCTCCTCCATATGCCATATGCACATCGCAGGACCCTGCGGCTCTGCTTCAGCACCTAGCAGCAGAAAAGACATCTACTACTGCTTCATCGCACGTGTGTGTGTGTGTGTGTGTGTGTGTGTGTGTGTGTGTGTGTGTGTGTGTGTGTGTGTGTGTGTGTGTGTGTGTATGTCCTTCGTGTATGTGTGTGTGTGTGTGTGTGTGTGTGTGTGTGTGTGTGTGTGTGTGTGTGTGTGTGTGTGTGTGTGTGTGTCTGTCTGTCTGTCTGTGTGTGTCTGTGTGTGTGTGTATGTCCTTAGTGTATGTGTGTGTGTGTGTGTGTGTGTGTGTGTCTGTGCGTGTGTGTGTGTGTGCGTACGTGCGTGCGTGCGTGCAGCTCTGCTTCAGCACCTAGCAGCAAAAAAGACATCTGGCAGTTGTGTCTACCACTCTACACCGTCATGCACAACTCTCCTGCAGGGCACTGAGCAGCACCTTGTCCATGTCTCTCTCTCTTTCACTTATGGCTTTCACCCCAATTACGGCAGTGCAGGAACTGACTGACTGACTGACATGCTGAGATCACCACGGCTTCGGCGGCAGCCTGTGGAACAGGGAAGTCAACTTGGGGAAGTCAGTTGTCCCGGGCCCAGAAAGGGGTGAAGAGGTCGGGGTCGGCAGAATTAGGTCTGGGGATATCGGGGGGGGCCCTTTCAGATAATGTTGTCTTGAATCCAGACAACGCGGTCAGCAGCCCTGCTGAGCCCAGGAAGGGGTGAGTATTACATTGTATATAATGGGTGGGGGATCCCTCTCAGATAACGTTGTCCTGGGGCCATACTAAGCTATCAGTGGCCCTGCCGAGGAGGGTAAAGGGCAGATTATAGTTCAGCAACGGAGCCCGTTGATTCTGGTCGCTAACCACTGCTATATAGATTATAGATCTGCGCACGAGGTCTCATGTCGTTAGCCACATTTGTGGCACATAGTGCTAAACTGGTGTATTGTTTGTTTGTTACTTACTAATTCAGTCATTGTAGCTTCATTTATTTACACACACTAGAAAGAAAGCGTTGGTATTTCACAGAATATTGACAGTTTGGCTCTCGTATACGACCGGAGAACTGTGCCGCCACGAGAACAAGGAAGTAGCAAGACGACCAATCACAGCGCCTTGTCTCTGTGACCTTCGCAACCGTTTGACGTGTGGTCAGGATTTTCTTGAGGCACGCGACGATGGTTGCAGAGCCTCTGCGTGGGGGTCATGGTCGCGCACAGACGGTTGCACAGGCTCTGCAACCATCAGCGCCAATAAGTATAAATTGGCCTTAAGAATCTGACAGGGTTACTGGTTCTATATAGTCCGATCCTGTAGGCAGCCAGTCAGTTTTGCAACCATGAGCTGGATTTGACATAGGCCTACTTGGCCCCAATGATTTTCAGCTTGTTCTTCTCTTGTATGTTTTTTTTTTGTAGTCATACATGATCATATTAAGGCTATGTTTGAATGGTCATGCAAAAAAACGATCTTGCTTCAACATGCTCATATTTATTTGTGAAGGGTCATTCAGAAGGAATCTTGCTTTTCCTCCAGGAAAACCAATGTCCCCTCTCATTCGCACTGTATATCAGCCTTCTCGTTTCCCTTTCAGCAAGCTCTGGCCAACACTAGGGGTTCTTCAAATTGCCAAATGATGCATAACATCACACAATCAGTTACTGGGTGCTTCATTTTCTGCCCAGGCTTTACTGTCCCCCATGAAATTTCATTCCCGCGTATAGCGGCCAGGCCCTCACAAAGTAATGAATCCTCATTACGCTCCTAGAAAAGATCAACCCTGACATGGCGTAGTAAAGGTTTGTGTTGCAGGAAACGTACCAGACAGACTGCCCTACACTGCACTGAACTGCACTATATTACTTGCAGGGTTGGATCAATGCACAGGCTAGATATGGCTGCAGCCAAGGGGGCCCTCACCAGCCAGGGGGCCCCACAGGCTAGATATAGCTGCAGCCTAGGGCCCCCACCTGCGAGAGGGCCCCTGATCGGACAAAAGTAAAAAATGTTCTAAATTTTGACAAGATGCAATATTGAAAAAAACATCTGTTGTCTTGAGTACAATTGGTAGACATTTTGCCTAGATTGCACTTATGGACACTGTCTATGTAAATTTCTCACAACATTTGCATTACGGGGACAGGTGGTGGTGTGTGGGGTTGTGGTGTGTTTGTGTGTGTTGTGGTGTGTGTGTGGGGGGGGGGGGGGTGTCACACCACAGCCACATCTTAATCTGGCCCTTGGACTACACTGACTGCTGAACAGCAGCCAAAGACATATGAACCTCATTCAACAACATTTCAGAAGACCTTTCACAGTAAAATAAAATGCAGTGTTAATTTAAACATTTTGAGAGGTGATTTAACACCCAGTTCGTCTTTAGCCCCACTGTACTCTCTATGTGTTGAATTAACCACTACATTTTAACACTACATTCAAGACGTGTGGGCATGTTTGGCAGTGTGTGCGAGGTCGTGCTAGACTAGAGCGAGGTCTCTAAGACCTCATATTGGCTGGATGATTATGGAGATCTGCTAATTACAGGTGTTAAATACCAGGTGTGAAATCCCAAACACGCTGCGATCGAGGAGAGGGAAGCACTCTGATTCAGCTGGGTCAATGTGAAGATGTGTCTGGGAAGGAGAGGAGGCAAAGGTTAAGGGCTCTGCATACTTCATGGTGCGCACTTTGGTGCGGTTTGAGAACCATCAATGACGTCATCACTTCGCCAGACTAGCCATACTTAAACAGGCTTTCGCTCGCATTTTCGGAAGTGCCCTCTGCTGTTCATGAGAGGAAGAAAACTTCAGTATCTTTCGCAACTCGCAGCGCTGGGTTCTACGGATGTATAAAATAGAAAGCCAAACACGGCTGCTGTAGGGTACTGAACGTCTGACTTGTGACTTACCACATGAAACATAGTTTTTGTTGTAGCCTTACATTGCCAGAGATCTTTCCAAGACCATGTGAGGGAGGCATTGTTTCTGGTGGCAGAATTTATATAAATAGATCGCCGAACACAACTTGCTTCTGAACAAAGTAAAACAATTGTTTCACTGAACAACATTTAAGGGAGGAGATAAAATAACTCTCATAGGACATTTTATTATCCTCAAAATGGATGCAGAATCCATTTCTGTAGTAGCCTACAGTAGGCTGTAGCATCTTTTCCGCAACTCAATTGCTTTGTCTACCTACATTGGTCGCTGGTGGCGCCACGCCAAGGTTACAAAAAATGTGGGGTGCACGAACTCGCGCCACGGCAGCTCGCGTCACAGCGTGTTGACGTCATTTTGGGGTCACGTGGACGGGCGCCGCGACCATCGTCGCGATGTGAAGTAATGAAGGAGGTCGCGCCAGTCACGCCAAGTATGAATCCCCTTTAGAGTTAGAGCAGTGATTCTCAAACTGCGGGCCGGGGTGCCCAGTGTGTGTGCTTATGACGGTGATTTCAAGGTAAGCACTGAATAGTTTTCTAAAAATCAAAAGAGTGTGTGTGTGTGTATGTGTGGTGGGTGGTGTGTGTGTGTGTGGTGTGTTTGTGTGTGTTGTGGTGTGTTTGCTGTTGACGATTTTATTTGGAGTGTTAGTTAATTATGGGAGGAAAGTAATCTCATCGCCCCCTGTGGCAAAGTTCCAAGCCCTGCCAACAAATGAATGGGGGTTTTTCTCTGACAAATTACATCTCGGCCCTGACGACGAAGTAGAAAGTAGTGGCAGTCTATTATAGCAATGTTGGCCCGTTTTATCGAATCAGGTGGTAATGTTCGGTTTTCACTGATCTGAACTGAGGTTAATATTCTTAAAAAGCTAACTACAGAACTACACTTGAGCAGGTGTGACGTGTTTACTTCCATGTAATTAGCTAGCCCAAATTAGCATAGCCAAACATGAGCCAGAGAGGTGGTTTACTCGCACACAGAAGCATTCATATTTACTAGAGAAGTTAAAACCAAACCAAAAGATCGCGTTGTATATATGTTAATAAGAAGACAATGTGTAAACTCACAGGGATTACAAGAATGTGAAGCTATGCGAAGAACGGCGTTCTTGCGTTCATTTGTTTCTCTGTGTTGTCAACGAGGCGCGAAAGCACAGCATTTGCTGGGAGCTGTAGTCGTTTCCGACCAGATTGGCACCCATTTTCCTATTTTTCTTAAAAGGGCAAAAAAATGACTTCAGATTTTCACAGAGGGTTCATCCTATGTGTACGCTGAAAAAATGTGTCTGGTGTTATAGTTCCTAGTCATATTCTTTGTGGGATTTTTTTTTAAAACTCGTCTATGGGCGTTTTTCCCCCCCCCCCCCCCCCATAGGGTCGCCCTGGTGTTTGGAACGTAACCGCTAGGATCGCTGTTTTCCACTTTCCCTCCCAATTGGGTTTGAGGTGGGCCTGGAACATTTGTGAAAATTTTAACTTCAATTGGGAAGCATTGCGAACCCCTCAGTAAGCGCATAGCCCCAACCTCCATTTAGATGTCTTACCGCAGAGATACACCAGCGGCGACGCGACTCAAGCGACAGAGTGTAGCAGCAAGCGATACGAGAGATTGAGGAGACTAGAGTATGTCCGTACAGGCAGAAACGCAAAGCATTCAGCATTCCCATTGGCTGCGGTCACGACCTCTATACAGTCATTGGCTGTGCGGCTTGTCGCCGAACCGCGTCATAGAAGTTGAAAGATTCAACTTCAAATTGTCGCGCTCGTCGCGCAAATCGCTCTAGTCTCCAGAATCGCTTTTGTCTCTCGACTCAATACAAAGTCAATTACTTCCGTCGCTCGACTCGCTCAGATCGCCGCTGGTGTATCTCTGCGGTTACTTTCATGCTGAGAGAGAAAGTGATTGAATTCAGCTGTGTGTGCAACATGAGGCATATTTTTGAGTTTCTCCCCTAACAAATCTTCCTCATGACATGTGTCGCAGATTTATTTATTTTTTTACAGCCTTTTCATCCCCTTTTGTCTTTTTTCTCAAATAACTTTTTGTATTCCCAGACGGTACACCTCTGACCACCATACACTTTTTGTATTCCTCCACGTGAAGCACGGCCAGCATGCATCACTGGACTGCCTCTGACACCATGCTCATCCTGAAGACTTGGACTGACGGGTTCCTTTTGAAAGTGAAAAAGGTGTTGAGGTGAGCTTTCATTCTGCTAGACACGTACATGCATACATACATAGATGGATACATTTAACAGGTCAAGATGACAGCCATGACGTTCCCTCCACGCTCAGCCCGCAATCCAGTGGATGTCACGCATGGATGAGAGGGGACATAGATAACAAATATTAAGGAAGGCGATTGGAGTGCCATGGTGGATGGACAGCATTTTGCAGACCCCAGGCTGTTCAAAATCGAGAGTAAAGAACGACGGACTGAGACTTCTGAATCGCAAAAAGGCCCCACCTAAACAGCGGGAGAGTCAGATGTTTCTGTATTTACGTCTTAAACCCACGCCACTCCAAATTATCTGAAATATTCTCACTCCCTGCTCCTTTCAAGTTTGACACCTCTCCTATTTCTACCAGCTATCCACTGATACGGTTATGTAGAGAGTAGAGTATCATTATTTTATTGATCCCGAGGGAAAGTAGGAAGTTGTTAAGGATTAGTTAATAGCTCCTAACTAGGTAACGGAGGCTAACTAGCCCAAAGTTGGCATGGAACGTTATTAAACCCCATCTTCCCAAAACCTAATACAGTGTGATGTCATGGGCTGGGGAATGGTCCTTTACTCAGCAGTATCGTACTGTGCCTCCCATTTCGAACCGATGTAATTGACGAGGTCGAGGTTTGCCACCCGAGGGGACGAAAAGGTGAAGAAAACCTGCGTCACGTGGTGCCGGACCCGGATGGGAGTGCGGGGTTAAGGGGGAGAGGTGTAACAGAGCCTAACTAGCAGAGTTGGCCGGTGGAACGTTAGGTAAACCTCCCTCCAAGCTTTACAGTGCCACATGCCGTTGGGCGGGGGAACTGGTTCCTTAGTCATGCGGTCTCGGAACTGGCTTCCCATTCCAAACGAGTGTAGTTGACGAGGTTGCAGGTTTGCGCACCCGAGGGGGAGAACAGGGCAGAAGACCTCCGTACACTAGCATGTTGTCATTGTAGCTAATGGGTCTGCTTATATACGTATGTTAGTTTGGAGGAACAGATTACCATACATGCCGGACTCGGGGAGAGGAGGAGAAAGGTCAAACTAAAATTTGAGGGGTGAAGGGTCACCGTATCTGTTAGAGGGTGCAGGATTCAGTGCAATTTCTATATGGAAAGGAACAAAGAGAAACAATATGCACAGCAGGGCTTTTTTATGCTAAGTAGCTTACGGGGGTGTGTTTCTCGAAAGCGAAGTTGCAAAACATGTTTTGCCAACAACAAAGTAGTAATGGAATAGTTAGAACTATGGTTTTTGAGAAAGGCACCCAGAACCCTGCACAGAAAAAGCTGAAGTGTGTGGATTGTCTGCTTTAATAAACTCAATTATTTAACTTGAGGGGAGATGGGAAAGGAGCGTTTTTCCAGAACTGCTGGAAAACTACTATAAACCAGAGGTGTCAGAATTAAAATTAAAAGTAAATTCATGGTGTATAAGAATAAAGCTCATACATGATGTTACATACCTGTTACACGATTTACTCCATTGTACATAATGCGGTAGATCTAGGTAGACTTTGCTATTACTGAAAAACACTAAAAACCTAACAAGAACCCACCATAAAGTTAATCCAACCAGAGCAGAGTCAACTGATCGTAAGTACACAGGTCTACTGGGTACTCAGATAAGTTACCTGTGTTGGAAGGAACCATGTTTTCTTTTCTTTTACTTCTACTGTTACTTTTGACATCTCTGCTATAAATGGGGCGCCATTGGAGCTTGGCACACGACAAGGGGAATAAATTTGGTGCTAATACACCCCTGGTTGCTGTCTGCCAAAAAATACCTTGAGGAAGATGTTGACTTGACAGCCACACTCCTTGATCCTTCGTTCACAGTGGATGGCTCACAGGTGGTCGGCAAAGCACATATACGGTAGATAACAATTATGATGCAATGCAGTGGAAATCCTAAAGAGCATGGCGCACCACACCAGTTGCAGGGAGGGGGCAGGTGGGGAAAAAAGCCAGGGTCACTTGTCCTGGGCTCAGGGACAGAGGGGGCCCCAGAATTGGGTCCTTATTACATTGTATGTATTGGGGTTTTTGGGCCCTTCCCCAGGTAGTGCAGGTGGATATGTCAGAAAAAAGAGGTTTAGGAACATTTCATATAGATTTTTCCAAATGTGTTTATCAACTACAACCCCATAGTATTCAACTCCACCTGTTTCCATTTTTTTTCCGACGTGGAAACACCCAAAATCCAAGGAGCGGATAGCAGCAGATTCTAACACAATGAATGTAATGGAGGAAACAATGTCATATACATTTTTGGAAATTGGTGTTTTTTAGCTCTACTTGGACCCCCTGGATACAAAAACACATGAATATTCCCCCCTTCAATTTTAGAAACCAAAATCCAAGAGGCTGACATACATATAGCAAAAAATGACAGTTTGGTGTTGAGGTCTAAAAGTCATGTGTTTTTTTTCTGTATTTTTAATATCTTGATGTATACAGGACCGTTCAGTCAGTCATTACATGAACTTTTCAAAAATCATTTAAAATTTAATATAAAAATTCACATGACATCTATAAAACGATTGAGTAAGCTTACTCTCTATTGGCAAGTGATGTGTTCTCCTCCAAATCTGAGCTGGCCCCTGATTAATTTGTTATTTTCTATTTCTAGGACCTCCTCGAAACACAAAAACATCTTGTTTCCAATTTTAGAAGCAAATCCAGGATGGTCAAAATTGTAGCAAAATATGAACCTTTGGTATTTTTCAGGTTTATAAGCTATTGTGTTATTTTGTACGCCTATTGGTATAAATATTTTGATAGGCAAATAACTGTCATTACATTAAATGTTTCGTTCATAGGAAGAGATCTGGAATTTGGGGGGACACCACTGGTCAATTTGTGCTGCACAGTCGGCTAGCAATGGCTAGTTGCAAAAAGTTGGCCTTTGCCCTCAAACTAAACTCGCTACTGCTCAGAAATATAAAAGAAAATCCTATGAATTCATTTATTGAACAACTGTAAAAAACAATAATGGCAAAGAGGAACACCTTCATGATGTGCAGCAATCATGAGGGAGAGACAGTTTCTTTTCATTTTATGTCAATATTTTCATAAAAGATTACCCTTTTGCCACTTATACGGTCCTCATGATTGCCAAAGGTCTCACAAAGGTCAATGTATATAGTTGTGGCAATCAGCAGTAGCGCACCTGCCAATCTTGCAACCTGAAACACAGAGGACAGACCAAGGACAGCAGGGAGGACAGCCAAGCCCCCTTGGTCATGACATTATGGGCGTACTTTGGGTTTGGGTTCAAAAACAGAAGGCCTGGTTCCAAGTCGTGTGGAAGCCCACTCTCCTCTTCTTCACTACACATGGCTTCAGATTGGGATGACTTGTATGCGGCCAACAGGCATGCAAACCAAGATGAGCCACAACAGACCACAGCGACGTGATGTCAATGGATGTACTGGATGGGTGAAGCCTAATAATTAGACACCATGATGAGAAGGCCTAAAGTAAGTTGGGAATTATATGAGGGGACGTTCCGAGCGTGTGAAGCACAGAGTGGGCTTACCGTAGGCAACCATACCACTCAGGGTATGACCCCATCACTACAGTGAGGATATTCTCTGAGGTCTGCCAGAGAAGCCCCAGTTCTTGAGCAGCGAGCATGGCAGATGTTGGCTTGGAGGAAGCACATCCCGAATCGAAAACATACGTTTCACAGCTCAGATAAGCTTGAGGCCGACTTGAAGCAACTTTTGTAGCCCTTTTTGCCTCGATTAGGCAGCCAATCCAGTGAATGTGCATATCACGGACAGGTAGCACGCATAATAGGTAGGCCACTTGTACATGAAGTGACTCATAGCAAATGTTGTGGACACAATCATTTGGACCAGCATGGACATCCTCTGTGCTCGAATCAAAAAGGAATGGTCAGAGTAGAGTAGCGTATCATTTATTGATTATAGACCTGAAGCAACATTAATGTTGATTTGCTAAACAAATGTCTTCCATTCTTGGATTTGTAATGGGCTTTAGTTTTGTAATGGCTGACTTTCACATTAATGTAACAAAATATTCCAAAACAAAGTCAATCATGGCTTTATAGGACATCAAAAATTAAAATCTTGGATTTGCCACAAAAATGAAAAATTGAAGGAAAAAACAGTGAAAATAATTTGGGTTCTATCAATGTATGCCCCGGGATTATAAAACAGTTCAATTGAACTTTAAAACGGCATTAATGTGAAACTTCTACAACAAATGGCAGCCATCTCGAAAAAATGGAAAACAGGTGGATTTGTTTCGGGTTTTTTTTTTTTTTTTTTTTGGGTCCTAGAAGTAGAAAAAACACCAAATGGAAAAATCTATATGAAATGTTCCAAAACTTACATATCAACCTATACTAAGGCCCGGCCAAAGCTGTCAAAGGCCCTGGACAGGGGTGTCAAAATAGGCGGGCAAAATGGGACCACCGTGGGAGTCACCAGTGCCCCACCAATCGAGGGCCCCATAGGCAATCAGATTTTTTTTTTTACATCTTAGAAGGATTAGAAAGCATGCTCAACACCTTGTAGTCTAATGCTTTACACTGGGTGCTTCACTTCGTCAATGAAAGAACTCAAATCTCAAAAATAAATGAATAAAGAAGCACTCATCAGATTTATTTTTGCTTTTTTCCTTGCTTTTTTTATTGTGAGGCGATTTAAAAAAGCAAAAAAAAAACTGATGAGTGCTTCTTTATTCATTTATTTTTGTTTTCTTTACCAGTTACCATGTAAATTAGGGTGTCCATCTGAGCATGTGTCTACAGGGCCCAGAACTAGTAGCTACGCCCCTGGTTGTAGACGGCCAAATTACCACAGGCGGGGAAAAGGTTCCCCACATCTGGAAGATTATGGTCCACCACCATCATAACAAGCATTTCACATCCCTTTGTTGTTTTTACATTTGCAGGTGTCCTGGTTACATTTCCTCCTTAATGTTAACAGCATACAGCCTTGAGGGGGGAAAAACAACAAGAACATACATCTTCCAAATATGGCCACCGTGAGCACAGAGGAGTAGGCAATTGGTGACATTTAAAAGCAGAAGTTTCAGCATAAAACCTTGGCTGATTTTCTATTGTTTTTCCCACCTGGGAACAAACAGAAACTACTTCTGTAGTATTTCAGGACCAGCGATGTCTGAAAAAAAGATTGGATTAACAAGACGAGGGAATAAAAATGGAGAATATTGCGAGAATACTGTTCATCAGAGGAACAGCTATAGCCTTCTCACCACAGAGCAGAACAGAGTGTACTTTTACCCCTGGATTACATATATATACACCATATTCAGCATCCCCCCTGCTCCAGTACTCTCACTCATCTCTCTCTCTCTCTCTCTCTCTCTCTCTCTCTCTCTCTCTCTCTCCTCTCTCTCTCTCTCTCTCTCTCTCTCTCTCTCTCTCTCTCTCTCTCCTTCGTTCTCTATCTCTATCTCCCTCTTTATCTCTCCATCCTCTCTCTTTCTTCACTCCTTACCTTACCTGTGAAAAGATTGTTGTAGAAGGCCTGCTTGCTACCCCTTCCCCTTCCACTTCCACTTGCTTGACCCTATTTATCAAACACTATTTAAATCTGCCAATTAAGGCCAGCCAATTTAAAATTCAATTCTAGCCAAGGCCGTGCCGTGTGCATGAAGGGTGGTCTAATAGCTGGGCACTAATTAGTTCCAAAGAGCTGTGTTGCTTGACCTGCTTCATTTTCTATTTGTATTAAGGGTTGAGGCCCTGACTTATTGGTCAACCACACACATACCCACTTTTAGATGGTAGGGGAAAAAATAAATGCATTTAATGGTGAAAAAATCCCAGAACAGAAAGTTTCAGCTTCTAAAAAGCTGAGGGAATATTTACAAATGTGGTAAGGGGCCCTATCGCCTAAGGGTAGGGCACTGGGTTATTACACCGGCGACCCGGGTAAGCATGCACATCACATGGTATAGCTATCTCATATTTCCTTCTGTGGTGTCATCATTTTTTAAAAATTGCTATCGTATAGGATCCATGTGACAAAATGGAAGATCAGTTGCGGGAGAAAATAACAGGAAAGAATCTGTATGAGCAGTGGTACTGTATATGGACTGCTTGTGTGAGAGACATCACAATGTTGAGAACTATCTTGAAGATTACACAATTACCTCAGTAATTACAGATAAACTCAATGGGGAAACAGGGCATTTATCATATAGTGCGAGATACGTACGTGGTGGTAGCAGCATGGGGTTCAACAATCAGCCATTTATTGATTGCGCCTCCCGCGGTGCGAGTGCATTTTTATCACAGTGCAACGGAGGGAAATTATATCTTGTGGGAGGCAAATGAAAAGTCCCAGTGTGGTAGATTAAAAGAGCAGCCACGTCTCTGCGGGTCACTGCCAAAGCGATGCGTGGAGATACGAGGGTCGAATGGCCCTTTTTTGATGCCCGCCTCGCTTAGAAAAAAACTCTGTCAGCCTTAAAATAATTATCAAGAGCCTCTCTGGGGGACAGGGATTTCTGGGGGACAGGGAGGGGGAAAAACGGAAGAAAACGCTTTGCCTCCCACCTGTGTCTGAGTCATAACAATCTTATAGTCTAGTTGGAGACACTGGCCTTGCCGCCTCAGTGAAAAAGGAAAAACTAGAAAACACAGAAGGCACTTTAACTGCCAGTGGCATTAATTATTCATGTTGCAGGGTTCCCTGGAAAGTACAAAAGTGAGATCTTACAGGCACAACTTTATTGTGATAATTTAGCACAGGACTGACCATTTCCTTATTTCCTTAGAGGTAGAGAAGACCAGGCAGGAACAATAATTACACTCAAATTATCTTTTTAAAAATCGTAATAAATACTGTACATGTGGAATACTGCAGTGTTAAATTCAACACATCAAGAGTAAGACCAACACCTTTGAGTAGTACGGTTGACCCTCTAATTCAACACTGCATAATGTACAGCAAAAATCTACTAGATTAATTTGATAACGAGGGCAGTCATAGGGACGTGGACCCCTGCCAATTTCTAGATGTGTGTTATGTGTGTTTGACACCACCCGCAGACAGACAGACAGGCAGGCAGACAGACAGGCCGGCAGGCAGGCAGGCATGCAGGCTGGCAGGCAGGCAGGCAGACAGGCAGGCAGACATACAGACACACAGACAGGCAGGCAGGCAGGCAGACAGACAGACAGGCAGGCAGGCAGGCAGGCAAACAGACAGGCCGGCAGGCAGGCAGGCAGACAGACCAACAGGCAGGCAGGCAGGCAAACAGACAGGCCGGCAGGTAGGCAGGAAGACAGACAGGCAGGTAGGCAGGAAGACAGACAGGCAGGCAGGCAGGCAGGCAGACAGACCAACAGGCAGGCAGGCAGGCAAACAGACAGGCCGGCAGGCAGGCAGGCAGACGGACAACAGGCAGGCAGGCAGGCAAACAGACAGGCCGGCAGGCAGGCAAACAGACAGGCAGGCAGGCATTTAGGCAGAGTCTGCCTGGTCTTTGTAATAGATTGCCCAACCCCTTCCTCATGGTATGGTTGGGGTGCAGGTAACAATGGTTGGCCTGATCTCGGTAGCTTGTTTCTGCATGGCGTCTCCTCTCAATTCAATATCAGGTATGGAGCAGCACAAAGCATGGCATGGCATGCACAACTGCTAATCCAATGCTCCTTCATGCAGAAACATGGAGGGAGAGAAGAGTAGGGGAGGAGAGGAGAAGAGAAGCAGCCACATGATCTTCCACAGAGGAGAGGAGAGGAGAGGAGAGGGGAGGGGAGGAGAGGAAGAGGTGAGGAGAGTAGAGGAGGGAAGGAGAGGAGAGGAGGGGAGGGGAGGAGAGCGAGAGGAGAGTAGAGGAGGGAAGGAGAGGAGGGGAGGAAGAGGAGAGGAGGTGAGGAGAGGAAGGGAGGAGAGGAAGAGGAGAGGAAGTGGAGAGAAAGAGGACAGGGGAGGAGAGGAAGAGGAGAGGATTGGAGGAGGGGAGGAAACAAAGCACAATAGAGATGGGAGAGAGAGAGAAATCTAGGGAAAATTAAGGAGGGGATGGGGGGTGGAAAAGAGGACAGAAAGCGAGAGGAGGAGGGAAGGGGAGGGCAGGGGAGAGAGGAGAGGAGAGGAAATGAGAGGAGATGAGAGCAGCAAAGAGCAGAGCACAGTAAAGGAGAGTAGAAGAGAGAGTGAGTAGAGAGGAGAGAATAGAAAGAGGAGAGAGAATGACAGCGGGCCTGCAGTGCCGTGGACGGTGCTCGAGGAGACAGAGCCGGAGAATGCTCAGCCGTCAAGCATGCGCTGCCGAGCTCAGGAGAGGAGAGAAGAGGAGACGGTTGACAGCAGCGCTCAGAGAGAGGAGGAGAGAGAGCAGGGCTGGACTGGCCATCTATTATAGCGGACATTTCCCGGTGGGCCCTGCACCTTTGTGGGCCCCAATTTTCAGAAATGTTTAAACATATTTCTGAAAATAGGGGCCCACAAGGTGCAGGGCCCACAAGGTGAGTCAGTTCTGTGCCGCTAATTATGAGGGGCCCCTTTAAGCCTAAAGTGCCCGGACCCTATTTCTCCCCCTGCCTAGCCCTGGCTCAAAGAGAGGAAGAGAGAGAGACCCATGTTCTGTAGCCATCTGGCCCAGGCGCTGGCAGGTGGGGAAGAGGGACAAGAAAGGAAGAGAAGAGATTGGGAAGGAAATGGAAAAAAATGGATGGGATAGAATGAAGAGGAGGAGGAAAACTATTAGGAAAGGGATTGCAGGAGGAGGGAGAGTTCAGTGTCTGTCTGTGGCACCCCATTTTACTTATTCATTAGGCTGGGCTACCTTTGATCCGGTGAGCCCAGTCAGTGTGTCGTAATGAATGTCTATTTTCAGGCCAGTGTGTATATGCTCAGGCTAGGCATGATACATTTTTTTGGTTCCTCTATTCTTTTTTCCTTCAATTTTTTTTGATGATGATGAAAGTGTGCACTTGAAGTACTTAGGACGGAAGACTTGTCATGGTGAATTTGTCCAGCTCTGCCTCAGAAAATGATGTGTTCAGATGAGGGGGCCGACGTTGCATAATTCATTATGCCAAAAAATTTAGACAGTCATTGTTAGTTCGTTAGAGTAAATATTTAATTATTGCTGCAACTTAACCCTTTAACGCATAACATGGGTCTAAATAGACCCGGCTGAGTTTAAAATTTCTATATCTTTGTAAGAATACAATTTTCTTACTCAGCACTCCATTAATTCCTCAATTCACTTGTTTTGTCCCTTAGATGACTTAATTTATTTTTATGCATCATAACTTTTTGCCTGAAAACACTTTTTTTGGTTACTACCCCTTTAGCGCATAACATGGGTCTAAAAAGACCCGCATTCATTTCCTATGTAATTTCATCACAAGCTTAATGTCTCTTAACCATATTGATAAAGGATTTTGATTCTTTTACTAAAAGTTCAACTTTGTATCATTTATGGTGTATTAACTCCCAACATCAATACTTTTTTAAAATACTTGATGGTTATTTTTTGATATAGAAGTCATTTTATATAACTATATGATATTTAGACACATGGGTCTAAATAGACCCGCATTCATTTCCTATGTAATTTCATCACTAGCGTAATGTCTCTTAGCCATATTGAAAAAGGATTTTGATTCTTTTACTAAAAGTCCAACTTTTTATCATTTATGGAGTATTAACTCCCAACATCAATACTTATTTTAAATTCTTGATGGTTATTCTTTGATATAGAAATCATTTTATATAACTATATGATATTTAGACACATGGGTCTAAATAGACCCGCATTCATTTCCTATGTAATTTCATCACAAGCTTAATGTCTCTTAGCCATATTGAGAAAGGATTTTGATTCTTTTACTACAAATTCAGCTTTTTGTCATTTATGGAGTATTAACTCCCAACATTAATACTTAATTCAAATACTTTATGGTTATTCTTTGAAATAGACATCTTTTTATACAATTATATGATATTTACACACATGGGTCAAAAATGATCCGCATTCATTTTTTATATACAGAATTATTAGGCAAACATGTTTTTTGACCATATTGTCTTTTTTATGCTTATTTTCCAACAGGAATCTATATGAACTTGAAAACCTATCGGATTTAAGCATTCCAGGCCATGCATATTTGTATAAAAATATGGGGCTGTGGTCGAAGGTGCCCAACACCTTATATCAGATGTGCATAATTATTAGGCAACTTTGTTGGAAACTGGGCCTCAAAATAGATCTAACAAACTCTGAAAATTTTGAAGTCTTCTAGAGGGATGTGACTGTCGTGAATTTGGCAAGACGTTGGTCACTTTACCACAGAATTATGAAATGCATCATTACAAAGTCATCAGTCTCGTAAGAAATGTCACTGCCAAAAATTGAGAAGAATTTAAGGTGGAACTACAAAAAAGTATTACCCTGCAGTCCTATAATATTACACAACAGAAACCTACACCAAGTGTCCAGAAGAACAGGGCATTGAGCACTCAGAGATATGGCCAAGGTAAGAAGGGATGACACTAGACAAGTTAATTAAGTCAAGACTGGGTCAAAAATACCTGGGGACAGAGTTTTCAAAGTTAGGCCTATATGGACTTGGGAAAGTGACTCTTGACAGACAGGGTGGATGAGCCCATGGCTGGATCATTGAGAGGAAGACATTTGCATCTTTTGAAGACCATGGTATTTATGCTGTACTTTGCTGGCATTTCATGTAAGTGTGCACATTGCTGATCTAGCCATAGACTCATCTACCTGGTCCATTAACAGTCACCTTCACTAGTTCATAAAACCATTGAAAAAAAACTGTCTAAAGACATTTCTTGACCCAGTCTTGACTTAAGTTTCTTGTTGAGTTGTCTTCAGGTTTCAGCCTGTTTTACCTTGGCCATGTCTCTGAGTGCTGAATACAATGTTCTTGTGGACACTCAATGTAGGTTTCAGTTCTGGAATATAACAGCACTGCAGGTAATAGTTTTGTGGTAGTTTAATCTTGAATTCTTCTAAATCTGGCAGTGACTTTGTGAGCTCATGTCATGTGACACTGATGGCTCTGTAACAGTGCTTTAGACGGATGTGACCAATATTTCAAGACAGCCACACCCCTCTGGAAGACATCAAAATTGTTTATAGTATTTTTGGAGTTTGTTAGATGTCTTTTGTGGCATATTTTCCCATAGGAAAGCAAAGTTGCCTAATAATTATGCACATTAATTATGCCCTGATATAGGCTATTGGGCTCCTCCGATCACACCGTCTCTTATTACACAAATATGCATGACTTGGAATACTTAAATCCAATAGGTCAGCAGTGGTCAACAGTGGTCAAAAACAGTTTATTTGTTCCTGACTGGAATCCTTTTAAATACATATTTAGTTCCTAACGTGAAACACTTCAGACTTAGGCTATGTCTGCAATAATGGGGGAAATTATTTGTGAGTTTATTTATATAAGATACAAAAAATAACACCCATTTTGTGCATTAAAAACAGCCTAAATCACAACTTTTAATCCATTAGCTATTAAAATACAGTAATTGTGGAAGTTATTATAGTGAAAGATTTAGACTTCCATTAGAAATGAATGCGGGCCATTTTCAGTCCACGTCTAGAAATTAGTGATTTAATTCCAAATTCATGTTTATTTGTAAAATGAAAATATATGAAAAAAATTTTGAATTAAGGACCACCTATGTAATTACTTTTAGAAGAATTATGGGATAAAATGTATTGGTTTTAGAAGTTGTGTGAGAGAATACATGATTAATGCTCAGAAATACATTGGAAATGAATGCGGGTCTATTTAGACCCATGTTATGCGTTAGTGTGAGTCCAATGGCTTATGCATTAAAGGGTTAATTAGGGATTGTCTTTAAAGGGGTGAACTGTCATCTGCCATTCTCTGCAACACTGTGTTGGATAACAGCTGACAGCAGAGATGAGATATCAATCAGGAATACCCATGTGAAATACCAGGCATCTATTCAGCAACGAATTGCCAGATCTTTTTTTTGTCTTTACTGATGGTCCAATGGTCCAGACTTTCCTTGTCTTCTAACTCGGCAGGGCTGAGGAGTAACAACACAATACCCGTAACTATTGTGGGTGTATTGTGTCTTGTGATTGAATATTTCCAAATATTTGTGTACAGCATATGGTTGGGTTGTGCTTGATTAGATGAAGTGATTAAAGACAGTGTGTGAATCTGGTGGTTGGCTATTGTGATTTCAAAGCTCTGTGAGCATTGGTCTATCCAAGTCATCGTAGAAACCCCATTTCTCAGAGGGAGGTCTTAGCCCACATTTTGCAAATGTTATTGAAGCAAAAATCAGTCAGACCACTCCTTCATTTCACTTACGGAGCCAATGACAGAACTAACGTCACTCCTTTAAAGTTTAAACACACCCCATTCAGACATTGGAAATGGTGCGCAATTAACTTTCCCATAAACACTGAATATCAGAGTCATCTTAGCCAGACTGACTCTAAAAAAATAAATAAAGCCAATACTTAAAATAGATGCTGACGGTAAATATTGGAAAAGATGTTTAGGAACAGGCAAAGTACATTTTGATAATTCATTACACACTGTTTATAGATATCGCAAAGATAGCATGCAACGATAGTGTATGCCTATAGAATAAACTGCTCAGCAATATCTCAGGTAGCATGAAGCTAAAATGAATGTTTCATGAGGGGCTGGGGACGTGAGGAGATAAAGTAACGTCTCGTGAGATAACCCCACCTTAAGACAGTCGTGTGTCTTATATTGCTCTTATAATGCCGGAGCGTAAATCAAGTCAACGCCTCACAGGTGCAGTGCTAGCTCGCTGTCTCGAGATTGTTGTAACAAATAACAGGAAACAGTCCTAAAGGGGTAATGGGCAGGGTTATTGTTTGGACACTCTCAGTTTCACCCAGGGCTGGCCTGGGGTAGAAATAGGGCCCAGGCACATTTGGCTTAAAGGGGCCCCTCATAATTAGTGGTGCAGAACTGACTGATCGGTAGGCCCTGCACAAAAAACAAAACAAAAACAAAAAATCAGGCCGTGCATTTTTCAGCCGAGACCAATACGCCACGCATTGTGAGAGAGACAATGAAGCCTGTCACAACTTTTTCAGTCATCTCTTACAAAGTGCAAGCTATTTTGACCCCAAAGTGACGCCAAAATGAATATTTAAATCTGACTTGGAGAGGTCACCTGTGGTGGTATGAGGACTGAAACCACTACGTTGAGGGGAGAGTCAGGCCAAAATCATCAACAGTCCACCAGGCAAATACCCTGTATGCTATACTGCCATACTTCTATAGCTGTAGCTATGCTGGGCAGGGTTATTGCATGGACACCCTCAGTTTCACCCACAGAACAAGGGGAAGACAAGAATTCTTATTTTCTGTCTGTGGGGAGTTCTTCTGACTGTTAGTATTCCTTTGGCTATTTCAAAAGCACGTAATGTACACTACAGTGACAAAGGATGACGATCCTTGTCTGCACGGTTGCCATTGTAAGACCCAGAATGGTGTGGTTTTTGAGACAATGTGTGAATGTTCAATGGCTCAATAATGTTAGCTCTGTTCATTTGCTGAGTGATTCAATTCTACCAATACACTAATCTGCAGTGGATAATTCGGTGAAAGTGTGAATTCAGCCCTGTGAACAATTAGGACACTTTGCTGTTCTGATTGTCTATTATAACAGCACAGAGGGAGAGATAGGTTAGGCGGAGGTCAATCATTTCAATTTGCCAGCCTTATTTAATTGTTAATGTCTTCAAATAAAATCTTTACACATTTCCATTTAGGAAGAATAAACAGTAATTCTGCACACAGTGTATGCTGTGTTATGTACTTATGGAGGAATTCCTGTAAGTGTGTGAGAGTGGAATAAAGATGGCCATTATTTGTACTGCCCAACCTTGTAGAAACTTCAGCTATAAACTACTTTGATTCAGAAAGCTGCAACTGTAAAGCTGTAAACTACTTTATGTTGCCTGTGGTTAGGGCCGGATTAAGATGGCCTGGGGCCCCTATAGGCCACAATTTGCTATGCCTATAGGACAATGAAGAATATACAGTTGAGGACGATATTATTAGCCCCCCTCCTGAAATTAGACATTTCTCTTGATTTCTCAGTAAGAATGACCATTATTAACCGTTTCTGTTATTCTGGAAACAAATACACTGATGGAGATAATGTTCAATGAGTTGAATTTGGATTTTTCTATTGTTACGATGAGTTTAAACAAAAAAGGGCAAAAATGACAAGGACAAAATTATTAGCCCCCTGATCATTAATAGTCAATATGGCGCTATTTATGAACCAAAACTGACAACAGGGTCTGATAAGTTGCTACCTAGGTTGGCACATGCCCCACTAGGGATTTTGGTCCATTTCTTCACTGCAAAGTGTTCTAGCTGGTCCAAATCGCATGGATGCTGAGTATAGATATTAACCACAGACTCTCAGTGGGATTGAGGACTGTACTATCAAGTCAAGTCAAGTAGGTTTTATTGTCAATTTCTTTACATGCACTGGTCATACAAAGAATTTGAAATTACATTTCTTGCTTTCCCATACAGACATAGACTAATCTAGGTAAGGACATAGACAGTATAGACATAGACAGTAGTTATACATGGACTTAAGACAGTATGGACATAGACAGTGCTCATACAGACATTTAAAGTGCAAGACTGGACAACAGAAGACTTGTAGAGGACATACATTAAGAGGTATTGTTGTGCTTTTGTGCTTTTCCTAAAAAAGTCCTTTATAGCGTTCTGACATGGTAATAGTAGCATTTTGAAGAAAAATAAATATTAAAAAGGTCTGTCAAGTACACCGGCAGCAGTGTGTGTGTGTGTGTGTGTGTGTGTGTGTGTGTGGGGTGTGTATGTGTGTGTGTGTGTGTGTTTGTGTGTGTGTGTGTGTGTGTGTGTGTGTGTGTGTATGTGTTTAGTGCAGGTAGAAGGTGCGGTGTGCGTCTGTGTGTGTGTTCGTGTGTCTGTGTGTGTGTGTGTGTGTGTGTGTGTGTGTGTGTGTGTCAGTGTGTGTCAGTGTGTGTATGTTTGGGTTTAGTGCAGAAAGTGCAGTGTGCTTGTGTGTGTGTGTGTGTGTGTGTGTGTGTGTGTGTGTGTGTGTGTGTGTGTGTGTGGTGTGTGTGTGTGTGTGTGTGTGTGTGTGTGTGTGTGTGTGTGTGTGTGTGTGTGTGTGTGTGTGCGCATGTTTTGAGTTAGTGCAGGTTGAAAGTTCAGTCACAAGTATAGTAGTGCAGGTGGAATGTTCAGTCGCAGATATGGTGGTGGGGGATGGGGGGGGGTTGTCAGTGGCCTTGCTGGCTAGAGGCTGACAGTGGAGGGAGAGTGGGTTGAGTGTTCAGCATCTTGATCGCTTGGTGCATTGTGCTGCTCGCCAGCCTGGTGGTACGGGAACGGAGGCGCCTGTATCTCTTTCCAGAGGGCAGGAGGGGCCTGAACAGTTTGTGTGCAGGGTGGCTTGTGTCTTTGATGATCATCAGTGCTTTCCGGGTGAGGCGTGTGGTGTAAATGTCCTGCAGGGAGGGGAGTGGTACTCCAATGATCTTCTTCGCTGTGTTCACAACACGCTGGAGTGTCTTCCTGTTTTTCTCCGTGCAGCTTCCTCCCCACACTGTGATGCAGTTGGACACGACGCTCTCTATGGTTCCTCTGTAGAATGTTGTCATGATGGAGGGTGTAGCACTTGCCTTCTTTAGTTTGCGCAGGAAGTAGAGACGCTGATGGGCCTTCTTCGCCAGTGATGTAGTGTTGGTGGTCCAAGAGAGGTCGTCGCTGATGTGCACTCCAAGGAACTTGGTGTTGCTCACTCTCTCCACAGCATCGCCGTCGATGGTCAGTGGTGGCAGTTGTTTTTGGACCCTTTGGAAGTTGACAACAATCTCCTTGGTCTTGTTGACATTCAGCAGGAGGTTGTTGTCTTTGCACCATCTGGCCAGCAGGTCTACTTCTTCTCTGTAGTGAGTCTCATCGCCCTTGGTGATGAGGCCCACCAGTGTTGTATCATCCGCAAACTTCACTAGATGGTTAGTGCTGTGGGTCGTTGTGCAGTCGTGTGTCAGCAGCGTGAACAGCAGGGGGCTGAGAACACAACCTTGCGGAGCCCCCGTGCTCAGGGTCAGGGTGCTTGAGGTGTTGTTCCCTACCCGTACTGCTTGTGGTCTTTGCATCAGGAAGTCCAGCAGCCAGTTGCAGAGGGAGGTGCTGAAACCTAGTTTGTCCAGTTTTCTGATGAGTTGTTGACTATGAGCGGGTGATTCCAATATCATGGTTTTAGTGTCCTTGAAGAACCTCTGAACTAATCTAAATGTATGCTTTGGGTTACAATGTTGTTGGAAGACCCAGCAATCCAGATTCAGACCCAGACTCCCTGTGTCTGAGGCTGAATAACAGACTAAACTTGATGCCCCACCACTATGTGTAACTGTGGAAACTGCTTAGCCTCATTAGACCAAAGAAGCATTGGACACCTGCCTAGATGATTGTTATTGACCTGGCCTCACCAGGAGTTTTTTTCCCCACCAAGAAAGACAGTTGTTAAGGCTTGTCATCATATTGGGCTTTGGGGCCATCATCACAGAGGAACCCCTTTACTAAAGGCAGTGCATACCAGAGTGTTATTGAGCTTTGCCTGTGAACATTTGAAAGTCAAAAATGAGTTTTGAAAGTATCTGCTTTCATCTGATGATATTCAATTGCATCTGCTTTGATGCATGAAGTCTGATTCTGTCAGGTGAAGAAAGGGGTAGGCCTTAAAACCTTAAAACATGGTTTCCACAATTAAACATGGTGGTGGAAGCATCATTCTGTGGCAGCCTCAGCCACAGGAAACCTTGTTTGGGTGTACGGCACCATAAAAACTGAAAATTAGGATAGAATGTGGAAAGTGACCTTGCAGAAATATGCTCATAGAGGGAGCTAAGATCTTCACTGGATCTTTCAATAAGATAATAACCCAAAACTTTCATCCAAAATAGTTCAAATGTTCTTCAAGGACACTAAAACCATGGTCATGGAGTGGTTCAGACCTCAATCCTTTAGATAGTATTTCAAGAGTGCTGAAAATGAATGTCCATCCTCAACATCCATGCAATTTGGACCAGCTTAACTATTTGCGATGAAAAAAAATGGGCCAAAATCCCTGGTAGGACATGTGCCAACATAGTTAACAACTAATCAAAGTGCCTGTTGTCAATTTTTGTTCATAAATGGCACTGTATTGACTATTAATGATAAGGGGGCTAATAATTTTGTCCTTGCCATTTTTACACTTTTTTGTTTAAACTCATTGTGAAAATGGAAAAGTCCAAATTTAACTTATTGGATACTATCTCCATGGTGTATTTGTTTCCAGAATAACACACATTTATTAATAATGATCATTCTCAATGATAAATGAAGAGATATGTCTAATTTCAGGAGGGGGGCTAATAATATCGTCCTCAACTGTAATCTAAGAATGTATAGAAATATATACTGTAATAGTAACAGAATACATCCTTTTTTTCCCCTCTATTTGACTTTTATTAGGCATGGGTTACTCATACAGTGCACACCCGAAATTTACAGTAATGCTTGTGGGGTGGACTGGGGAAAAAACAACTATCAGAAAAGCAGCTGTTGGATGTCATTTCAACACATGTCTATCCATCTGCTATCTCCAGACAGGGCCTGCCAAAACCGTCTCTCTTTTGTCTCTCTGTCAATACCGCAGCACAGACCCCCAGCCGTGACGCAGCAGCGGGCGCTCTCCATGGTGCTGGATCCATATGACAACTGAAGGCCATCGATCCCATGACCTCCGCATCTTTCAATACTCTTTTGAAAACCCATTATGGTAAAGCACTCCTCGTGCCCTACAGTATTGTCCTTATAGAGATGCCCAGGTTATCTGGATTTCTTCACAATGTGACTTTTGTGTCCGATTGAAAATGAGATCTATAAACCTTTACGGTTACATTATGTTAAATAGCACTCAAGGATTAAGTTTTTCTTTCCAGTACCAAACAGTACTGTACCAATCATTGCCTGCCTTCACCACGTGAGTCTTGCAGAAAATATGTATGTATTCGCTTCTTTTCACCTCAGTCACATGTTTAATGATCAGTGAAAAACATCATCTACTAGAACAGGCGGGAAAAAAACAGAAACAAATGAACAAAAACGGGGAAAAAATGAACAAATTTGCAAACAACAAACACTTTTTTGCTAGGGTCCCGCTGCTGTGATTCTGTGAATTTATGCCATGATGTGCTATGCACACCCCGAGTGTGCAGCTCAGTCACACGTTTAACGATAGGTTTAAAAAATATATCTACTAAATGTACAAGGCTATTACAGAAAAGAAAATGGGACGAAAAAAAGAAAACACTTTGTTTGGGTCCTATTACATTTCGCGGTCTCAAGGCCTGTGTCATAATTCTGCAAATGTATGCCATGATGATGTGCTATGCACGCCCCAAGTGTGCCACTACACTGGATGCTGTGGCATCGCAAAGCATCAGCCTCCAGTCAAACGTCAATGCATGCCACAACAACAGAGCAACACAGTATTTCTGCACAACCGTCCGCCGGGCAAAAGACACTCTCATTAGGGTAATTATTGTACGGCCTAGTAGACTGGAAAAGTTGTGACACAAACATAACTCAAGGACTGTCAACAACAAACAGCGGTGGTGATGGTGGTGGTGGTGGTGATGGTGGTGGCGACACCACACTCCACAAGGCGATGGTCATATAGCTGTTCCATTGATCACTGCCACCCGTGTATGAACCCTTCATTACATCTGCAATGCAACACACAGCACTGACCCTGTCTCAAGAGCATCTCTCTCTCTCTCTCTCTCTCTCTCTCTCTCTCTCTCTCTCTCTCTCTCTCTGCTTCTGTGTCTGTCTATCTTTGTCTCTGTCTCTGTCTCTATCTTTGTCTGTCTCTCTCTCTCTTGCTCTCTCTCTCTCACTCTCTCTCTGCTTCTGTCGGTCTATCTTTGTCTCTGTCTCTCTGTCTGTCTCTCTCTCTCTTTCTCTCTCTCGCACACACACACACACGCGCACACGTGCACACACACACACACACACACACACACACACACACACACACACACACACACACACACACACACACACACACACACACACACACACACACACACACACACACACACACACACACACTCTGCCTCTGTCTATGTTGCTCTAATTCTCTGTACAAGGGGCTTGACGTGTAAAACAAGGTGAACTCCATCGTAGGCTCACCTTGTCCTTCATCCTCCTCAGCTATTTGTAAACAAAAGTGACCAACACCACACCACACCACGCCATGCCACGTAGCGTAACACTTTTGCTGACCTCTCTTCTCTCTCTTTAATCTCGGCCACGCTGCCTTTCTGCCCGCCTGCCTGCCTGCCTGCCTGCAAAATGCCAGGGCTGGATTAATGCAAAGGCTAGATATGGCTGTGGCCTAGGGGCTCCCACCTGACAGGGGGCCCCTGATTGGCCAAAAGTGAAAAATTACCAAATTGTGACAAGATGCAATATTCAAAAAAAAAAAATCAGTTGTGTTCGGTACAGTCGGTAGACATGTTATCCTTAATTCCTAGCTGGTAATTATGACATGGTCTATGTAAATTTGCAGTGAAATTTGCCTTCTGGGGGCCCACAGCAGCCTGTATTGTCCATGGGCCCCAGGTCATCTTAATACGGCCCTGCACACTGTCTCTCTCTCCCCCTTGGCCTGCATGGCCTTACCTGCCAGAGGCATAGACAGATGGAAGTCACTGTGGAGGACATCGCACGTGTAGTGGCCCTTCATGGACCAGCAGCTGCCTCCCCCCCACCCACCCCCACACCCCTGGCCCTTTGGCGATTGCCAGCATTCTGACGAAATGACCTATTTGGTCAAAATGAAGCTACCCCATAGATAGGATGTTCACATAGCCCAAACTCTAACCCACCTACCCCTGAAAGTGCCCTGTATGCTAGATTGCTAGTCCAACCCCCTGGCCCTGCAGTCTGATGAAACAAGCTACTTGGTTGAAATGAAGCTACTAATAGCCCAAACCCTAACCCTAACCCTTACCCCTGTTGGCAGTGCACAAAAGGTCAAGTGTCCATATGACAAAGACTAGAACCTAAACAAATCCTTTTTTACATATGAATATTTTGGGGGGGCTTTTATGCCTTTATTATGACAGAGACAGTGAAGAGTGACAGGAAATAAGTGGGTAGAGAGAGACGGACGGGGAGGGCTCGGCAAATGACCTCCGGCCGGAATCGAACCCAGGTCGCCGGTGTAGCAATTGAATACCAAGCCGCTTAAACCACGGTTGGGCCAAACATAAACAAATCCTAACCCTAAAACCCAAACCAAATAAGCAGCGTTGTGTCGCAGCAGCTGGACGGGTAGGTCATAACGACAGGACAACACCACTGCCACATGCAGCGGCGAAACCAATTCTCGGTTCAGCTGGATGCAAACAAGCAATCGGCAGGAAGTGGACAGAAGTGGCGGAAATTGGGCCGCGGCAGCCAGCACCAGTGTTCAGTGGTTCAAAGAGCCAATTACTTCGAGTGCCCTCCAGAGGTCTGCAATTTGTCTTTTTTAACGCGTATACTGCACACATCACACACCCCCGTAAGGACAAAGAGCCTTTCAGATGGATGGCTCTGGGTTTATTTGTCTCAATGATCTCTAATTGAAAGCATGGCATTTCTAATTGTTCCTGTGTTCCCTCCCCACCGTGTGTACCAATAAACGTTTTTGTTTTTTTGGTGTTTTTTCCATGCTTGGTTGTCAGTTCAACAGCCCCTTTATGTGTGCGGTTTACCTGATCCCATTTCACAGTTAATTTGAAATACAGCTGGTAGGGAAACGGCACTTTCTTTCTTTCCCCGAACCATCTCTCTCTGAGTCTCCTTCTATCAGTCCCTCCATCTTTCTCTCTTACTCTGTCTATCTCTTGCACTCTCCCCTCTCTCTCTCTCTCTCTCTCTCTCTCTCTCTCTCTCTCTCTCTCTCTCTCTCTCTCTCTCTCTCACACACACACACAGTCTCTCAATATCTCTTCCCTTCTCCTATCTCTCTCTGTCTCTATCAGTCACTGTCTAATTTTGGCTCATTCTTTCTTTCCCTTATCTGTGTGTGTGTGTGTGTGTGTGTGTGTGTGTGTGTGTGTGTGTGTGTGTGTGTGTGTGTGTGTGTGTGTGTGTGTGTGTGTGTGTGTGTGTGCGTGTGTGCGCATGCATCCGCACACATGTGTGTGCTTGCTTGCCTGAGTGTGTGTGCGTGGAGGTGTGTATGCGTGTGCATGTGTTTGTGTGTGCGCTACTGTACTACTGCCTGTCAGTGCTCCAGCTTTGTACCTCATCATCACAGAGCCTCGGGGGAGCATGGTTTGCTTCATGCCCATAAGTATTGCACATCAAAATGGCCCCACACACAGCCCAGCCCAGCCCAGCCCAGCCCAGCCCAGCACATCACAGCACAGCACAGCACAGCACAGCACAGCACAGCACAGCCCATGGCTTTTTACAGTACAGCACGACATTAATTGAAACAGTAAATACCAGGGGCCCAATTACACATCACATCACCACTGTTCCTCCTACTCATCCTACAGGCCTCGTGATGGAGCTGCCAAACAAAGGCGGATCTAGCCATTTTGGGGCCCTAGGCGAACTATCAACACAGGGCCCTCAAAAGTCATTATATAGACATGAAATTCTGTGTTTTGGTGCTAATTAAGTGTTTTGTCTCATATATATCTTTGATTACTTTGCATAAGTAACAAAGCCTACTTTTTGTGTGTTTACTGCAACTGGTGTGACATTTGGGGCCCCTATGGAGGACAGATTTGGTCAGGGCCCTAGGCAATTAATCAAAATTAAGATGGATGACATAAGGCTACTAAGATCAGCGAACAAAACCGTGAGGAACTGCTGCGTTACGGTGTTCACCGAATCATGGCTGAACGACGGCATACCCGATTCGGCTTTACAACTGGAACAACTAACGTGCCACCGAGCGGACAGAGCCCTTGCAGAGAAAAAACGGGGGGGAGGAATATGTGTCTACACACATGATGCTTGGTGCAATAATGCTACGGTAGTACAGAGGCACTGCTCTCCACGAGTGGAGTTCATGATCATCAAGTGCCGACCCTTCTATTTACCCAGAGAAATATCCGCTATCCTATTAGTCGCCGTCTACCTCGCACCCAGCAACAACAATGGCGTCAAAAGTGAGGCACTGAACGAGCTGCATCGGGGCATCAGTGGACAACAAGATGCACACCCAGATGCCTTCACAGTGGTACTGGGAGATTTCAACCACGGAAATCTCAAAACAGTACTTCCAAAATTTCATCAACATGTCAACTTCCCAACAAGAGAACAAAACACCCTGGACCTCGTTTACACAAATCAGAAGAGAGCATACAAGGCAAAGCCCATCCCCCACATTGGATCATCAGACCACACAACAATTCTGCTACTGCCAGCTTACAGACAAAAGGCAAAACTCACCAAACCAGTTCAGAAGGAGGTGAGAAAATGGCCTGAGGGAGCCATCTCACGACTTCAGGACTGCTTTGAAACCACAGACTGGGACATTTTCAAAACAACTGCCACCCACAGCAATCACATTGACATTGAGGAGTACACAGACACCGTGACCTCCTACATCACAAAATGCATCGATGATGTTACAGAAATAAAACACATCACTACCAGGGCCAACCAGAAGCCATGGTTCACAGGAGACGTTCACCGACTGCTGAGGGCCAGAGACAAAGCCTTCAGAGCAGGAGACGTAGCTGGCCTAAAGACAGCAAGGGCAAACCTGTCCCAGGGCATCAGGAAAGCAAAAAAGGAATACTCAGACAAAATAACAACACACTTCAAAGACAGCAGAGATGCACAGAGCCTGTGGCAGGGCATACAGGCCATCACGGACTATAAGCCTGCACCACGAAGCTGTGACAACAACACCTCTCTACTAAACGACCTGAACAGTTTCTTTGCCCGCTTTGAAGCACAAAATGACACTCACCAACAGAAAACTCCCCCTCCCCCCCATGATCAACCCCTTTACCTGTCCTCTGCCAGTGTGATAGTATCTAGGTTTATCTACTAATTAATATTTAAGACCAGTTCCAGTGCAATAGTTGAAATTCAGAAATGCAAGGTTTATTTGCTTGAGAGAGAGGGGGGGGAGCCAGGCCACACAGGCCCATCTCAAGGCCCCCTTCCCCCTCTATCTCCAAAGGTGTTAACAGCAGGACAGGTAAAGCAGAAGAAGGGCAGAACAATGCCAGTGGCTGAACTTAAAAATACCTCCACAGGAAGTGAGGTCACATTGGATGATGTCACATACAGTGATAGTTTTAGCCAATAGCAATGGATAGGCAATTTCAAATCAGCAGTTTGGGGGGGGAAGGGAAGTTCAGTACATCCTGATGCCATAGACAAAGGGAACTTTTATTTGACATCTCACAGTCTAAAAGTGTTATTCAAACACGTATCAAACAATACATGGATATTGAAATGTTATGCGTGATTGGGGGCAATATTCAGATTCTTTCAGTCCCCCTTTTGAAGTTGAAATACTTCACATAAACATATCAAATCATTAATCCACATACAACTCTAGAAATTGCACTCTGGAAATATATAGGGAAATAGCACTCTGGAGATTGGTTCCATCAAAAAGTTATCATAAGCAGCACGATATGAAGACAATTGAAATGGACTGTAAGAATTTTGTCATGACAGGATTACAAACGAGTTGACTCATGTGACGCATGTCATTCAGTTCTTCATGTAAAGCAATGTGAAACGCGTTGTGTGTGCAGACGAGTGTAAAAAGAAAAACTGTAGTACTCTTCTTCTTCGTCATCTGGCTCCATCTTCTTCATTCAATGTGCCCTTCGAGGCCAATGCAGTGGACCAGGTCAATGGCACGTTACCGGGAAGAGAGATAGCATCATACACTCAAGTATCTTATTCCGCACACATCAATGTTCACAACAAGCATCTGTGTCACCCAGGAAGATCTCATAGAACATGGAAGAATCAAAACAAGAATAAAATAAAATGAAATGGCAAAATGTGTCAGCGTGGGGACTGTCTCCCCCTTTCCATCAACTTCAAAGACACATAAATACAACACAGAGAAAGTTCCAATTTGAAATGGTTGCCTTGAAATGAACAAAAGAAAATCAACAGGTCAGTCTGCCACTAAAGGTGTGAAAAGGGGATCTCTCAGCATGGGCAAGGGGTGCTCCCCCTTTTGACACCTTGAAATCAAAACAAGAAAATAAACTAGTCCATTCAAAACATTTGCCTCGTATAAACTCTTAAATTTCAATCTTAACTCATGACTTTGCTTTTGTGTGAATTCTTCATCTCAAACTCATATTTAGTCAACTTATCTTCACACAGTCTGAAACAGGCACAGGCAAAGGAGGACAGGCAACAGGCCTTCCACACATTAACTCCTAGGTACAGTCAATCACCACCCATCCTCCACTGAGAGTAAACAACTCACGGATCCCCTCCCCCTTTGCAATCTGTGGGGCATTCCAGCTGTAGCAGATTGGAGAAATCGGAGGAGAACAAATAAACAAAAATTAAAAATGTCAAGGGAGAAAACAATGATCGCCGAGATGTGCCACGCTTATTCACCCAATGTGTCTCAAGCAAAGGACCATCTTGTCCTCTCCAGATGTTTGGCTGGGTAACGCCGCCATACATGAACACCGCAAACCTTACTATAGTATTGCTTGGTACACAACTTCTGCTTTCCTCTCAGAAGTTCAAAACACCACTGGAATTCCCATCAGTAGATAACCCTCAAGCCAATACAGAAAGTACGTTTAGATTGTTCAAAACACATCATTTGCATAGTCAACGCCAGCCGCTTGTCACGCTTGAAGACAGCATGGTCACACAGTGAATGGGGAGCTCCACTCCTAGCCATGGCACATAACGGCTTCTAAAACAAAATAACAGGAAGAAACTCGCTACGGCAAAGCGGTATCTTGGATTAAAACCTGAAGGTGGGGGCATGACTGTACACTAGAGTTAAGGTTAGGTGGCTTAAAGAAAACAAATGCATCTCTGGCAGACTGACACAAAATAAAACAAAAGCTTATGGAAGTGTAATTACCAAAATTGTCATCCAATCTAAACAAAACAAATCCTGGGAAAATTGTATACAGCAAAACAAACAAATCACTCATTTGAGTATATAGACAAGATGTTAAACTGAGCAAGTTTTGGTTTCTCAACAGGCCACCATGCTTTTCTTCTCACAACTGCTGTGGGACAGCTCATTTCCATAACACCAGGCCTGCTTCAGAAGACACAAAACGATTAATGGGAAAAACAACCATCTTGAATATATGATCAAAGAGGACCCACTTAAAATCAGGAAACTGTAAATAAAGCAAAACTGTATCAACTCACATTCTTGTCAAACCAAAACAACAAATGGGTGAACAGGGTGAAATGAAATCATGACCAAATCAAACAAAGAAAAGGGTAAAAAATAAAATGTCATGACAGAAATTCATACATCTATCCAAATTCAATTTGTGGTTGGGAATATCCTTGTTTCTTTTAAGTTTCTTTGTCTTAAGGTCAGCACTCTGATTTTAGCTTTCTTTAACTTTTAAGAAGACATACAGTACACTCACACCTATCGGGGAGGGGGTCACAGGATCGTTAAGCTTGGGGAAGTGTGGGGGGTTTCAACAGTTACACATACAAACACACTGGCCAGCACACACACACACACACACACACACACACACACACACACACACAATAAAGGGGCCCAAACAAAGAGACAAAATGGAGGGAAAAGTTCAAGACCGTGTGGAATATCTGAGACATTGGCTGTTCAAAATCAATCAAAATGGGTATTTAGTAAATAGGCACCCCTGCCACTATTCCTATATTGGCCAGCTATTTTTGATTGACTCTGAGCAGTTGCCACTGATAGACACATTGATCAAATTTCTGTAGATCAGGACATGGGGATGGGGGTTAGTTGAAATAACAAAGAAAGACAAAGAGACAGCCATGGCAAACACAGACAAAGACAAGACACATGCATCTGATTTCACTACGGCACTGAATTCTGAATTTAGGAGCTTCATATAGACCTACACACCTTCAGTTGACAAGTACTCAAATAAGCTATGCCAAAGCTGTACAGTTTCTTTTGCTATTGCCAGATGAATTCAGTCATCAAACTAGTCTCCCAACAGTTCCTGGCGCCAGGATATTTTACGTAGGGCCAATTCTCATGATCCAAGAGTAAAGCTCTTTGTCAGGGAATTGCCTACAGCTTTCGTCAAAGGTGCCGTGTCGTAAGAACAGGTAGAGATTAAGAAAAGAGAGATTTTAAGACAGAAAAGAAAGAAACTCTACCTTTCCACCACACCCCTACTAGGTCGAGTCCGTGGATCTATTAAGCTATTCCTAATAGTCACACACCTTAAAGAAAATTAAAATTTATGTAATATCTATAAAGATCAATTTTCAATGAACCAGAACTCTGACCCCGTCATCTACAATATTACAAGTAATAAGGAGCGACCCAAAAATCTTCGTCAAGATCATGGCGTTGGGAAACCAGCTTCAGGACCTTAATCACATGACAACAGCAAACAACCACTTAAATAGACTCACCTAGGATAAATGTTTCTGTCAACCAAAGGTATGAAGATGGTCTTACCACAAGCTCTGGACTCCAAATTAAATCCACTAAAATCCAAATTCTTTGTCACGGTCCGAACCTCCATCTGATAGTATCTAGGTTTATCTACTAATTAATATTTAAGACCAGTTCCAGTGCAATAGTTGAAATTCAGAAATGCAAGGTTTATTTGCTTGAGAGAGAGGGGGGGGGAGCCAGGCCACACAGGCCCATCTCAAGGCCCCCTTCCCCCTCTATCTCCAAAGGTGTTAACAGCAGGACAGGTAAAGCAGAAGAAGGGCAGAACAATGCCAGTGGCTGAACTTAAAAATACCTCCACAGGAAGTGAGGTCACATTGGATGGTGTCACATACAGTGATAGTCTTAGCCAATAGCAATGGATAGGCGATTTCAAATCAGCAGTTTGGGGGGGGAAGGGAAGTTCAGTACATCCTGATGCCATAGACAAAGGGAACTTTTATTTGACATCTCACAGTCTAAAAGTGTTATTCAAACACGTATCAAACAATACATGGATATTGAAATGTTATGCGTGATTGGGGGCAATATTCAGATTCTTTCAAGTGTTAAAGGATAGTTCCGGCGTAAAATGAAAGTTTCACCATCGCTTTCCCATGCCACATAATGTATCTAATGATGAGCCATTCCGGGCAATGCCGCGCCGTTATGGACTTAGCTTATTTTAAGCTTTTTGGTGAAAAACGCAGCCAACGCATCACGGCGGGGCCAATTATAAACCTATTCTTTTCTGATGTTTCCCCGCTATAAACAACTTCAAAAACGCTACACACTTCATCACAAAGGTCTCGTCAATCAAACCGAGGCACAGAGAATGTCATCGGACCACACAATCTTTCACTGGCCAGTGTTTTCAGAGGTGTCTCACTGCAACTCTCTGACCCGGATGCCAGGGCGCGCGAGGTCAGAAGGACCATTACGCAACGGAGGAGGGCTGGAGGAATTTATAAAGTCGTACTAGAAGTACTCTTACAGATGTAAGTACACCACCAGTGGTGTGTTATTACAAAGCTGAATCCATGTTATAATATACCGTGTTGCAATTACTTTGTAAGAGTAGTCTGCCTACCTGTACTCTCCATGCAACTCTTCAAATCTGCTGCCTGCACACACGGTAGTAGCGATCCCTCCGGGTTTTTACGCCAGTTTCGTCCACTTCTAATGTTATTAGCCATTCCCGTAATATGGCTGGTTTAGACAGTGGCAGTCGGTGAAAACGGTCGGGGTTCCAGCTTTTCATTTTACGGTCGTAGCCGGTGCGAACCGCGGACCATGTTTAGCCTACCTAGCCACCTGATTGAGTAGCCTGCATCCGGGTCAGAGAGTTGCAACAGTGAGACACCTCTGAAAACACTGGCCAGTGAAAGATTGTGTGGTCCGATGACATTCTCTGTGCCTCGGTTTGATTGACGAGACCTTTGTGATGAAGTGTAGCGTTTTTGAAGTTGTTTATAGCGGGGAAACATCAGAAAAGAATAGGTTTATAATTGGCCCCGCCGTGATGCGTTGGCTGCGTTTTTCACCAAAAAGCTTAAAATAAGCTAACTCCATAACGGCGCGGCATTGCCCGGAATGGCTCATCATTAGATACATTATGTGGCATGGGAAAGCGATGGTGAAACTTTCATTTTACGCCGGAACTATCCTTTAAGAGGACACTGGCCACCATCAACCCACGCAAAGCAGCTGGCCCAGACAACATACCAGGCCGAGTGTTGAAGGATTGTGCAGAAGAGCTGAAGGATGTCTTCACAGACATCTTTAACATCTCTCTGGAGCAAGCAGTCATCCCATCACTTTTCAAAGCTGCTACCATCATACCTGTGCCGAAGAAATCATCACCATCATGCTTCAATGACTACCGTCCTGTAGCACTGACGCCCATAATCATGAAGTGCTTCGAACGGCTAGTCCTGTCACACATCAAAGCCACCCTACCCCCCACCCTAGACCCCTACCAGTTCGCATACCGAGCCAAGCGATCCACGGAGGATGCAATTTGCTCTGCCCTCCATCCAGCCCTCACCCACTTGGACAATAAAGACTCATATGTGAGAATGCTGTTCATTGACTTCAGTTCAGCATTCAATACCATAATACCACAACAACTCATCAGAAAACTGGACAAACTAGGTTTCAGCACCTCCCTCTGCAACTGGCTGCTGGACTTCCTGATGCAAAGACCACAAGCAGTACGGGTAGGGAACAACACCTCGAGCACCCTGACCCTGAGCACGGGGGCTCCGCAAGGTTGTGTTCTCAGCCCCCTGCTGTTCACGCTGCTGACACACGACTGCACAACGACCCACAGCACTAACCATCTAGTGAAGTTTGCGGATGATACAACACTGGTGGGCCTCATCACCAAGGGCGATGAGACTCACTACAGAGAAGAAGTAGACCTGCTGGCCAGATGGTGCAAAGACAACAACCTCCTGCTGAATGTCAACAAGACCAAGGAGATTGTTGTCAACTTCCAAAGGGTCCAAAAACAACTGCCACCACTGACCATCGACGGCGATACTGTGGAGAGAGTGAGCAGCACCAAGTTCCTTGGAGTGCACATCAGCGACGACCTCTCTTGGACCACCAACACTACATCACTGGCGAAGAAGGCCCATCAGCGTCTCTACTTCCTGCGCAAACTAAAGAAGGCAAGTGCTACACCCTCCATCATGACAACATTCTACAGAGGAACCATAGAGAGCGTCGTGTCCAACTGCATCACAGTGTGGGGAGGAAGCTGCACGGAGAAAAACAGGAAGACACTCCAGCGTGTTGTGAACACAGCGAAGAAGATCATTGGAGTACCACTCCCCTCCCTGCAGGACATTTACACCACACGCCTCACCCGGAAAGCACTGATGATCATCAAAGACACAAGCCACCCTGCACACAAACTGTTCAGCCTCCTGCCCTCTGGAAAGAGGTACAGGCGCCTCCGTGCCCGTACCACCAGGCTGGCGAGCAGCACAATGCACCAAGCGATCAAGATGCTGAACACTCAACCCACTCTCCCTCCAATGTCAGCCTCTAGCCAGCAAGGCCACTGACAACCCCCCCCCCCCATCCCCCACCACCATATCTGCGACTGAACATTCCACCTGCAGTACTATACTTGTGACTGAACTTTCAACCTGCACTAACTCACAACATGCACACACACACACACACACACACACACACACACACACACACACACACACACACACACACACACACACACACAACACACACACACACACACACACAAACACACACACACACACACACACACAAGCACACTGCACTTTCTGCACTAAACCCAAACATACACACACTGACACACACACACACACACACACACACACACACACACACACACACACACACACACACGAACACACACACAAGACGCACAACGCACCTTCTACCTGCACTAAACACATACACACACATACACACACACACACACACACACACACACACACACACACACACACACACACACACACACACACACACACACACACACACACACTGCTGCTGGTGTACTTGACAGACCTTTTAATATTTATTTTTCTTCAAAATGCTACTATTACCATGTCAGAACGCTATAAAGGACTTTTTTAGGAAAAGCACAAAAGCACAACAAATACCTCTTAATGTATGTCCTCTACAAGTCTTCTGTTGTCCAGTCTTGCACTTTAAATGTCTGTATGAGCACTGTCTATGTCCATACTGTCTTAAGTCCATGTATAAGTACTGTCTATGTCTATACTGTCTATGTCCTTACCTAGATTAGTCTATGTCTGTATGGGAAAGCAAGAAATGTAATTTCAAATTCTTTGTATGACCAGTGCATGTAAAGAAATTGACAATAAACCTACTTGACTTGACTAGGTTTGCCTAATGGAAAGTCCGCCTCTGCCACCAAAGGAGGACTGAATGGATTTAGGCGACTTTGATTCTGATTTATGTTTCTTATCTTTTCTCTCTTTTTTTCCTTTCAATGGCACTTATGACAAAATTTTCACTTGTCTCTCAGACAACTCGGATATGCATGAAAGCCACTGCTTAAATTGTACAAACTAGTATATGAATTTCACAGACATTAAGGCTGGCAAAGTCCTCAAAAAAATGTGTTACTTTTTTGTGAGCTAGACAACCTTTTTTCCGTGAAAACAGTTTAGTTACTTCGTCATTTCTTTGAAAAGGAGATCTATCCAAATTTTGAACACAGTTTCTCAATATTGACAAGATAAAAGGACAATTATTTTGAAGGCCTTAAGATTGGTTTACCCCTACATGCTTTGCTCCGGTCTATTTGGCTTAGCATACCATGCATTTTGAAAGGGCTTTTTTGCTTTTTATTCATGACAGGACAGTCGAGAGAGAAGAGAGAGAGGAAGATGGGGCACTGGGCTGGGAACTGTGTGTGTGTGTGTGTGTGTGTGTGTGTGTGTGTGTGTGTGTGTGTGTGTGTGTGTGTGTGTGTGTGTGTGTGTGTGTGTGTGTGTGTGTGTGTGTGTGTGTGTGTGTGTGTGTGTGTGTGTGTGCGTGCGTGCGGGCGGGCGGGCGTGTGTTCGTGCATTTGTGTGTGCATTTCTGCCATGCATTGCTTTAACCCCTTAGTTCAGAGCCTCTGCTATAACCTTATTGTCCCCAAAATGGCAATGATGAAGTCTTAATCGCTTACGTTAGACTCTCTGCATTGTCATCATAGCAACATTGCTGCTGTTGTTATGTTTTTATATAGTTGAGTCAGAGAGACTGTATATGCCTACTTAAAGAATCTCTGGTTGAGTGTTTTCAGCAAAGAGTGAATAGGCCCATCAACGGGCCCATGTACAGTTAGAGGCTACCCATACCGACACAGTATTATACCAGTAGAAGTAGTGCACCTGCTGCAGTGGATGTTAGCTCACAGCTGGCTTTGCTACAGTCACCTTTTCCGACGTGCGCAGAGGGTTTTGACAGGTCTGATTGATGTGGCGACGCAGCTCCGCTGACAGCCATTGTGACGTGCGTTGTACGCGACTCGAGTTAGAGGACGGACTCCCAGAACATTTCCTATCAGACAGTCACAGGCCCGATGGGACCAATTGCCTGGTTCCCTCCCTCCCGGCTAGGGTACTCCTACACACTACACTACATGCCTACTTCTGCATTCCTCTGACCTATCCCTGTTATACGGTTTCCTCAAAGATCTGATAGACTCTACAACACACTAAAAGTAGATATGGGCCGTGCTAGTACAGGTATACAGACAAGATAACTCTTGTCTGGCTGGATGAATGTGTGTGATGCTTTGATTTCTGATGTGTGATTTAGAGCCCAAGGCTGGCACAGTTGTTTTTTTGTTTTTAAGAACAGAAAGACAAAAATAGAGAAGCATCAAATACTGTGAGGAGTGCTCCTTGGTATTTTTCTTCTTATTATTTTCGTTCTCTATGATCACACTGCCTTGAAGGCTTTTAAAGACTGACAATGATGGCATATTTTACTGTGTTGACCTTTAGCTATAAGGACAGATTACTGCACGGGCCTACTGGGCCCAGGCACAGGGGCCCAAGAGTCAAGGGGGCCCTGAAGCCCAAGCCTCTGTATACCCACTCTCATAATGCTTTAAAATTGCACTTTCAACAAGAATATTTCTCAGTTCTCAGAGAACTACCCTCCATATCCCCAACAACATACTCTCACATCTGGCCTAAAACCCTGACTCATTTACAGTAGGGGGGTGTTGTTTGGCTCAGGGGCCCATTGAATCATAATCCATCCCTGCCTTTAGCAGGCGTTCTTAAGTACCTCCTCTTCAGAATGGTATAGTTTAAGCTGTCACTCGATGACAGATATGTGTTTGCGTTGAGCAGTGTAATAAGCTATACCGCCATTATACCACTTTATGAATTGTATTTTGTTCAGCTATTAGAAATTCTTAAAATGGGTATTTCCATAGAAAAAAGGCAACTTTTACATGAGGAAAAAAATCTTTCTCTGGAAAAAGCTTTAAAACTTTAAAAGGTCATTACTGCTTCTTATTGCCATAGCCCCTAAGACATCACTAGGAATATCATTAGCACTGGGAATGTTTTTGTGACACAACTAGGGGTGTAAATCACAGCCTCTATGACGATACGATTCAATATCGATTTCTTAAGGCAGTGATTCTATTATTTTCGATACTTAAGAGCGCCCCACGATACAATATGATTCGATTCGTTTTTTTTCCAACTACTTTCCCACTTCTTTTATGTTATGGAGCTAAGGCATTTGGGAGGGCCCAGCGATTCGATTATTTTCGATACTTAAAAATGCCCACCAATACCATACGATACGATGCGATTCGATTTAATCGTCAGCCATAGGATCGATTCACGGATACATATCGATTATTAAATATTTACACCCCTACCCTACTGCATACTTTGTCCTTTCTTCACAGCACACAACACAATAAGAGCCCATGGGATTCGCATGCAAATCCCAGCAGACAACACAAACCAAACCATGCAAGGAGACAAAAACGGATTGTATAACGTGCTACTTTTTGAAGGTGTTTTTTCCCTCCTATGAATAAAGTAACATTTGATTGAGCACTCTGCAGTCTTTCTTTGCTCAGCCTGTAGCAAAAGGTGATTTACATAAATATAAAAATAAATGTTAAAATGTGTTTTTTTGTGTGTTTGTGCTCACGTTATTGAGTCCTATTGAGCAGATATAAGATGCTTGATGTTTAGGGGAAATCTTTGGCTACTCTAGCCAAGGTCAACAGCCAGTCAATAAGGTGAATATAGTGCAGTACCACATGTAAGAAATGATCGGTGGAGCACCGCATGTACAGTACCTCTTGAAACAGCTGCCGCTCTTGCAGTAATACACAAAAAAGGGGAGGTAAAATCCAAATCAAGCGTCACGTCTATTCAGTGGAGAGCACTACAGGATATGTCAGGTTGTCTAACAAAAATGTTAAACATAAAGAAAACCTATTCTTATTTCAGCTTCATTCCCATTGGGAATACCATCACGCATGTCACATCAAGTTATTAAAATGCCACGCTAACTGTAACATACACCATGAGTCAGAAAATCTAGCAAGGTAGAATAACTTCTCCTCAAGTAGCCTACTTTATTTCTTTTAATTAACACTGTTCTCACAAGTTTAAAACTGCCTGTGTGGAAGAAGAAGAAAGGTGCACCCTAAAATGCGATGAGAGGTGTTAGAAATATCTGGCAGGTACCCTGTACTTCGCCTGAGGTGGCTGAACACTGATTTTCTCCAGAAAGAAGATTTTACTTACAAAAGAAATCAAGCCAAAAGAAAAAGCCAGCCAACACAAAAGCAGGAAGACTATTGTGTTTAGAAATGGTTTAGTATTGTTGATACATAATTGAGGACAATGGCTGACAAATAATGAGCAAAGTATTAGGCTAGTTAAAAGTTCATGTATAGCCAGTATGATATACACAACATGGGTTTACTTGACAGCTTTTCTTCAAAGCCCTGCTCCATTGTCTGCCTGTATATAATGTCTACATTTTGCTAACAACCCCAGTGACCTTAACACTGTAATGGTGTTGAACTGTGAGGTTTTGTGAGGAACGAGGTAATGAGCCAATATCCTTCCGCCCTGAACACAACAAAAAAGGCAGAGTTAATGGCTATCTTTATGAAAAAATGTTCATTGTGATGTATATTAGCGTCTAACACCACAGCCCTATCCAAACCAGCCACGGCCCACGGCATTGCCCTTTTCAAAGAAAGCTAAGAGATAACTTTCAACAATTCCCTGACATCCAGAAGCAGCGGCACCACTGACAAGAAACCAAATGAAAGACTTTTCTGTATTTTTTTCGTCCATATCCCAACTCCCATCCGCCTCACCCTTAACGCCAGTGTAAGCAGAGGCCACAGATAATGGGGGCCTGCATAGGCTGTTTACAGCAGATCTGTCTTTTCCTTTACACAAAGGGGAAGCCATGTTGCCACATGCTGCCTAGTTGCCAAGACAGCCATGTTGCAAGACTCGCTTTGGTGGTTCGCTTTATTCAAGTGACGGGCCTCAGAATAGGAAGGAGACCAAGAGGTGCAAAGCATGATATGAAAAAGAACGCCACCAAAAAAGATACATTGCATCATCAGTCCTGACAGAGATTTTTAAAGAGGCCAAGATAGAGAAATGGTACACTAGTACAGTGGTTCCCAAACTGGGGGTTGGAACCCCTAGGGGGGTCGTGGAGATACTGAAGAGGGGTCGTGGACAAAAGGGACATTGCATAAAAAACGGGAAATCCACAAGTTCACAGTTAACATCTAATTGATGTATTCCCTGTCCTGTAGATTTGTAGCAATATTAGCGGACCAACTATTAATCGAAAATCTAGCACTAATGGACAAAAAATTGCTAGGCAATTGCCAGGTTTTTTGTCCATTAATATTACAGATTTTTCATTAATAGTTAGCTAATTTTGCTAGAAATCCATTGCTAGGCTAAGACTATGGTGGGTGGGGGTGAGGGGGTCGCGAAAATATTCTTTAGTTCAAAAGGGTGAAAAAGTTTGGGAACCAGTGCACTAGTACATGCTGGTACAACCTTAGGCCCTCCTCAGGCTAACCCATGGCAGTCTGTGTCAGGCAGGTCAGGATTGTTTGAGACTAATTATCTGTGCACCTGTGGACGGGCAAGTCTGGAAGGCAGCAACCTTTCAATGTTTTTGGCAATTGTTTTCCCCTTTGTGCAGTTTAACTGTTCTCGCTTTGCTCTCTCTCCTCTCTCTCTCTTTCTCTCTCTCTTTCTCTCTCTCTCATTGTCTCTCGTTTTGTTGGACATAATTGAATGGAAACGGGTTCAAACCTATGTCAAATTGTCTTCTCTCACAACTGAACTCTTCATGGACCTTACAAAAATGACTATACGTACATGGTCTATTGAAAGAAATGTGTTGGAATTACAATAGGACTGAAATGGTCCTACCATGGCTCTAACGGTAGGGCACTGGGCTGCTACGTCGGTGGCCCGGGTTCGATTCCAGCCCGGCCAATCCCGAGCTGGGCCGATCCCGGGCCAATCCCTCCCCGTATCTCTCTCATTTGCTAGGCTGTCCCTCTCAACTATCCTGTCTCAAAATAAAGTCATAAAAAGACCACAAAAAAATATGAAAAAAACCCATTTGGAATGAAACTAGCCTAAATTGGGGCATGCAACAAAGTAAGATAGAGCCGTAAGATACCGTATCTGTGCTGTGCTCATGACAAGCGAGGCACCCTTACTAACTTTATGTTCATGTTCTGATGAAATATAAATCGCTAGGAGACCCACTTTCACAAGATGTCAGCCAAGACAGTAGTCAACAAGAGAAACGGTTTTGTTTCACCCCACCAAGAAAAAAAAGTGAGCTAGATAAACATTTAATCTCCTATAAACTCATGGAAGAGCAAGCAAGCAGGGGGGAGGGATGACAGACAGACAGACAGACGGGGCTGCTGACTTTTTGCACAACACAAGATGTGCGACCTGCTGTGACTTCCCGTTGCTTTGAGAAATTTGATAATCTCCTTCTCAGCGCAGGGGAGAAAAACACCATCTCCAAATGCACCCCACCCCACACCCACCCACCCATATTTAAATTTACCAGACCTAATCATTATGTCTTAATCAAAAAGTCTCTGTAGGCGAGAGGCAGAATATTATTAGATTTTTAGTAACATTGATAGACCTACAGTACAATTCCCATGATAATGTGGCCCTCAAAACATCTTACTGAAAGCTGTAACTGAATTCAAAACAGCCAGCTGGTTGGAGCATAGAATAACCATCCCTCCACAAATTCTGTTTAGTGTAGTGCATACTCTGAAGGAGCAGTGGCACTTGTCCGAATTCACATTTCTGTCTGTGGACATATACCCTGCAGTGTATTTCCTTGCCTGTAAATCCTCTTTACGTGTGCACTGAAGCCACACTGTAACAGCCTGCACTGCACTGCACTGTATGCAGGGCCGCTGACAGCTTCTGCCAGGCCCAGGACAAAGTCATCTGAATGGGCTCCCCCATCCAATACATACAATGTCATGAGAACCCAATTCTGAGCCCCACTTGCCCCTGGGCCCGGGACAACTGGCCCCTATGTGGGCTTAACTGTACTGCATGTGTGTGATGGACTGATTACCCGCGTCTGCGACTGCATCTGAGTCTGTGTCCACTGCCTGAGAGGGTTTAAAACAGCAGCCCAGTCCTGAAGATGGATTAGTCCATCTTTCAGCAGCTCCAACCACTCAGGATGACCTCGTCGCAGAAACAATAAGCTTAAAGGGTCGTCCAGAGTGTGGCCGCTGGATTTGCCAAAGAAACTGTCCACTTTTATTTCTGCAGGCCTCTGAGAAAGGGAGGAAAAGAGATTGCGACTGTGTCTACGACTCTATACCGTGTAAGGTCAGACACAAAGTGACTTTGGCTAAATAAAAGGAGTGCTGCTTCTGGTTGAAGGCCTTCTGGAAACTGTAAAATAAAGTCCGCACAACAAGCTCTGGTTTCTCTTATTTTAATATAGTGACATAATATAGAAACGTAGAGAAACAGGAGCTTGGTGTCGCAGACTTTATTTTTCAGTTTTCATGTGACTTTGCTAGTCCTGCACCCACAACTTTTTTGAGACGGATGTGCAAGTTTTTTTTCTTTGGTAAACTTGAAGGCATTCTGGAGTCATCTCATCGTGGAACATTATAGTCAGTTAAGTCAAAAACTTTACATAGTATTACACTAATATGGCATTACAGAGCCTTTAGCAATACATTACAACAGCAAATTCATACTAGGGGTGATGTCTTTAAAGTTGAAATGGATTTGAAAGGGAATCGTATTCCTGAACTATGTAAATGTGGAATTCTGAGATCAACGCATGTGCAGGAAACTTCATCATAGACAGAATAAAATACTTTTATTCTGTTCATGGTGGTGGCAACTAAGAATTTTCACACTACAATGCACAACTGGCATACTAAAATTGCTGTAATGAGCTACATTAGGGTCATTTCATGTGGAATCAGACACTTTGTGACCTGACCGACACAGATTTCAATCATACTTGGTGTGCCTGTTTAGTAGCAAGGTAGCACCCCAGAACTGCATTTGTGTGGATCTGACACCAATATTAAGGGAGAAACAGACTTGGAAAGGTTTACATATGAGGGTAGGACACTATACGTGGGTAGATGACGTGACGTGTAAATTTTGCTGTCGCAGGCTCTTAAAATTAAGTAAATTCATGCTTTCAAAATTGTCAATGCTTTAAATGATTAAACTAATGTCGTTGTTGTGAAAAAGTAATGTGTAATAAATACAGAGCTTAAATAAGTTTACTTAATTTTGAGTCAAATGTCACATTTGTCCTATGGTGTGACTGAGGCAAGCCTGGTTCTCCATATTAAAACATTTTTAAATAAATAATCAAAGCTCAGTCATTTGTCTAAACAACCCTGGCATATTTTTCAAGGTGTCTATTTTAGCAAGTGGCAATGCTTAATTTTTTTCCTGTTTTTCTGAGTCCGTATGGAGTTATGAAACTTTGTCAAGAAAACAATGTCCTGTGGTGTGACATCATATTTTTGGTTAATTCTGTGGATAATTATCTATTGTTGAAGCTCCAGCGGTACATAAATTGTGACTTTAGACCCTTAAGAAGCCAATGGCAAGGGTGGATTTTAGATTTTTCTCTCAGAGTTCTTCAGTCAATCAATTATGTTTTGCTACCACAAGATGTATTAGTTTTGTAGTGCTTTGGCGTGACAGCCATAAAATACATTTTGACAATAGTGTATATTTTTCATATTTTTTTCTTATGTAGATGTATGAAAATGCATCTTACTAAAGGTGAAATTGTATTTCAGTTGGCAACGATATGGCTTTAAATTAACTCAAAAGCTCAACAGTCCTATGGTGTGATGGTAAAAGTCCTATGGTGTGATGGTAAAAGTCCTATGGTGTGACACTTTGGAGTATCACACCAAAGGACAAACAGGTCACACCAATGGACTAGATATTTGAGAAATAGCTTTTAAAACAACTGGTAGTACATTTTTTGCTGTTGTTTGACTAGATAAATATTGTGTATTCAAATGACTTATTCCTTTATTGGCCTTTTGAATGTATACTTTGATGCATTGCTGATGAATATTTGCTGTTGATTTTAGACACTGTCAAATGATATAAAATGTCATTAATGGTGCTTTGAAACCATAAAATATAACGGTAACAGTGAAGGAAAGATCAGTGAGAGAGTATATAGAGGAGTAAAGATGAATAAAGTATGCTGTGGAGAGCTCAATATACAGCATAAATGTACTGTCCAGCTTGAGATACCAAACAGGCACTGGCCACTACACACTACAGGTTCAATGGTGTGACAGTCATAGCATACCTACAAAAGTGTGATGGTCATGCCAAGGTCACACTTCAGTATGAGTCTTATGAGCTCTGCAGGTTACATTTAATGACCGCATGGCTGTCATTAAGAGTTACGATAGGCTGATAATCGACAATTCAAAGACTTATAAGTGTAAAGTGTAGGTCCATATTGACTACAACATTATATTATGATCAAAAGACAGAATAATCATGTTGATATATTTGTTTCTGGCTCAGTTTTGCATTTCTGTCCTTTAGCGTGACATGAATGTCCTACGGTGTGACATGTTTTAAACGCTCAAATATTTGTTTGAGCAAAACAATATGTTTGATAAACACTGAATATTGCATTAGGGAAGAACAAATTATCGTCCCTGAAAAGTTAGTATAAATTCGGACAATTTTGAACATTTAAAAGAAAGATATCCCTTTTTTTCCTCGAAGGTTTCTAATAATCTCACATCTAATGGGAAAAAAAATACTTAAATGGTAATTTCTCATTAAATTAAGACTTTAAAAAATTGCAATAAATATGAAGAGTGTAACAATGTTCATAAAACTCCATCAAGCCATTTCTACATTACCTAATATATTTATTTCTTAACGTCACACCAAAGGACATATTTTCAGCAAATTGCTTTATCAACGTAAATAAATAATCAATGAATAGGCCAACATTGTGACCACTTGGATTTTTTGAAAGATTAATTGCTGCACTACGTAGACATATACTTTTTTCCCTCATAAACAATGTTTTGTGAAAAAAATGTTTTTTGCTGCCTATCCGTCATCTACCCACATTCAGCATTGATTATATCAGTCAATGTAAGTCACAAAAAGATGTCTGTGGTGTTATTTGAAAGCTCTTTTCTGGCTCAATTATGATAAATTGAAATATTAAAAATTGAATATCAGAAAAACTTATATTATAAAATGACCAGTTTGTCTAACTTGTCTAAACGTAGCCTGCAATGTCATGAACAACACCTGAAATGCTGGTGTTTGGTTCTTTATTCACTTCAGAGATAATGGGACTCAAAAATATGGCATCATAAAGATCACCTAGTAATAATATGGTAATACCATAGTCACATGACAGCATGTCTATCAGAATATGTGAAGAATGGAGATGGTCTATGAGGATGCAGGAAATTCAGTTTCACTTCTCCAGTGCTCAGCATACATTCCTCAACACGTGCTAGCCACCATTTGCCATTATATACAGCTACAACATACCCTTTGATGCTTGAACATTAACCAAATCCTTTACTTTCAACCCTGCCTTCTCTGAATGCTGACAATGATCTAGATTCCACTGTGTCCATTGAGAATGGGCAAAAGCTGTGTAGTTTTTGAGTATCTGGAATAGGGATGGACGAGGGTGCAGGGCCCACTGGGAAAATGCCCGTTATGCCAGTTGGCCAGTCCAGTCCTATCCCTGACACTACTCTATTACTACCTCATTACAACTCATTTCAACCTTTATGTCCCATTATTTCTGAAATCAATAAAGAACCAAACATCCCATTTTCAGGTGTTGTTTATGACCTTACAGGCTATGTTTAGACAAGAAACCGGCCATTTAAAAATATAAGTTTTTTTGATATTCAATTTTTTCATATTATGAAGGTTGTTGTATTCCATTATGTTTGTGTAATTTGTAGAGCCAGAGAAGAGCTTTCAAACAACACCACAGATATCTTTTTGTGACTTACACTGATTGATATACTCAAGGCTGAATGTATGGTGTCCTGCTTTGCTAGTCTGTTTCTCCCTTAATATTGGTGTCAGATTCACACAAATGCAGTTCTGGGGTGCTACCTTGCTACTAAACAGGCACAGCAAGTATGGTTGAGATCTGTGTCGACCGGGTCCCAAAGTTTCTGAGTTTACGTGAAATGACCCATTACTGAATTATGCTGAATTACATTACAACTCACTTTTATGAAGTAAATGGAATAACTGAATGTCTGGAGCTTGTTATTTCAAAAAAGAAAGAAAGAAAACATCAGGTGCAAGTCCCTGACATTGCCAAGGTCCAAAGATCACGAGGCAGTCTCCCAGGAAACCATACGTCGCGTTAGTTAAAATTTAAGTCTTTGCTGTAACTGTAAATTGCTTTGGAGGAGAGAGGCCTCGAAATGAATAAATGCAAATGCAATAGAGAGGTACCATGATGAGTCCCTGTATGCTAATGTCAGTCGCCATCTCAGAGGCATTGGAGGAAGAAGAAGAAGAAGAAAGAAGAAAGCGTGATGGAGGAAGAACCCCGCTGCTACACCTTGTGAAGTGCAAACCAAATCTACATCTAAAATCATTTTCATATGAAAGGATTACAACGCTGCTCTTTAATCAAGCTGAGATTCTCCAGAATGCATTATATGCATTATAGCTCCAAAAAAAATTATACATAGGCCTACCACAAATCGCCCCCAAAACAAGCAATTAAACCCAAATACACTTTGATATATCTTCAAAATAATATATATATATATCTATATCTGACCAACCCAGTGTTGCAAGTGTGTGTTTTTTTCCCTCCCTCTCCATGTGTGTGTTTTTGGCAGCTTTTGACTGATAATCCTACGACAGGATTCTGACCACGTACGGTAGGCGAGCTCAGTTAACTGTGGCATATTAAACAGTATATTATACATCCAACCCCGTCACCTGTCTCTCAGCCCAGCCTGATGGATGTCCCCCTCCACCAGTGTTGCCAGATGTGTCTGATCAAATCCCACCGCTAAATTCCGCTGAATTTCAACATATTGCATTGGTTTTTATGAGCATAAAACTGCATAAAAATTCACCAAATGGACGATTTTTCCAGTTTTTAACTGCAGACAGCTATCTCAAGTAGCCCAAGTGGGCGGGTAACTACCCAATCTGGCAACACTGCCCTCCACCCCTACCTCCAGTTCCCCATTCCCCCACCTCTCCTCTTTCCCAGCTGCCCCCAGTACCCATGAGCCCCTGCTGGATATCTGTGTGAGCCTCTGCTGATGGTACACGTCAGTCACGACATCTGGAAAAAGAGAGGGGGTTTGCATGCCAAACGGTCTCTGGAGAAATTTCTAGTGGAAATATAAAAAATTGTCTTCTTGTCTCGGCTCATCTTAACAATGTACTCGAGGCATCAACGTGTCCTGCAGAGCTTTTCACCGGAAACTATACATTGATTATCAGGGCCTGAGTAATGGACAGGCTAGATATGGCTGCAGCATAGGGCCCCCACCAGCAAGGGGCCCCCAGATTGGTCAAAGGAGGGGGGCAATTTGCTGTATTGTAAATGCAGTACCGAAAAATCCATCTCTTTTTAATACTCCTCTCTATAGCTAAAAAGCTTAATCTATAGCTCAGAATTATGACACTATTTTTGTAATCTTATTGTAATTTTTCAAATTTTCTTACAGGCAGGCCTATCGCAACCGGCAGCCTAGGGGCCCCAGACCATCTTAATCCGGGCCTGTACATAATATATCATAGTCAGTAGGGAGTGGACTCTACTGTACGTGTGTGGGTTGGCTAGGGTGGAATAGGAGTTACTGTAAGAACAGTTTGTCACGAGAGCTCTATGCTGCTATCCCCTTCAGTCTTTAATATTTTATACGGATTGTTAGCCAGCCTGTTCCAGCACAGAAGCCTGTATAGAAATGAAGTGCTAGTCAGCACCATAGTGATATGAAAGTTGCATGGCAGACAAAACTTGGTATTAGTAAGAGTATGAAGGTAGTGAATGCCTAGTGGTCTATATAATCATCCTTTTCGGAGTGGTATCCATGAAATAAAGAAACAACAAAAAGGATTTTAAGTGTGCCTACTCCTCACTCCGAAAATTAGTCAACAGTTATCCTCTACCTTTTCCTGGGATGTGCACAATCTTAACCTTCAACAACATAATCCTACTCCCCTGTTATATACAATAGTAGTCCATGGGCCGGAGCAGAAATTGGTATCACCTGGGGTGGCAAAGTCTGTCAAAGTTTTTTGTAATCCTCCATACCTGAGGGACATTATTTGGTATGATATCCCTCTTGACGTGGCAGCTTTATTACATTTTTACTTACTTTTATAATGACACCCAGTGCATTTCGCAATACATGCCTATATATGGATGTATGCAAGTGTCTGTGATGATGGGATATGTTTTTGGGTGGTTGACGTTTAAGGGCGTAACGCAAAAAAAAACGTTTTTTCAAATTCCTGAAAAAAATGATGGATACAAATTGGAAAAAAGGGAATTCACTGCATTTTGGCCATTTTAATCCTTTTGTATACATGACTGACATCTGAGCTCATGCTAACTTGATAATGATATTGTGTTTAATCTTAATATGTGTTTTCATTAATAAAAAAACTTTTTTCTTTTCCTCCTATAAGAGCAGTCACACCACAGGACACCATAAAATGAACCTAAGCATTGCGTGACAGAAAGATTGCAATATGAAGACATATTAAAAGGTTAAGAGTCACCTTAAACTTCCACAGCACTCTCCAATAACTGAGGTACTGACTGGTTAGGAGCCAGTCTTTAAGACCCTTGTATTTGGCCTTGCAGCTGCCCATTCACAAACATTGACATACATGTCACCCCACAGGACGCAATTTGTGTTACGAAATTGAACTTGTAGTTAATATTACTGTCTTGAGTTTTTTCCACATTCACATATCTTAATCTAAAGTTAAGATTCATGCAATCATGCCAAATGCTTCATACATTATTCAAAATGTTGTTGTTTAATTTATATATATATTATTATATATTGTTTCATTAATGTTACAGTCACACCGCAGGAAATTTGACATATAAACCTTTACGTAAATCTTAACAAAAATGTTTCTTCTCATCTAAGACTAATATGAAACATAATGTACCACATCTTCTTTCATTGACATTTGTTTTTTAAAGGAAAATAACAGTTTTGTAGGTTTTTAACCAATGTTACGAAAAAACAAGGCGTCACGTCTCCCACCCTTTTATTGATGCTATATCACATGTAGACAGCTTAGGGATTTAAAAAATATATAGTTTTGATGGATAATGTACTTTCCTATGAATTATATAGGTAAAATGTATCCGTCGTACACTTTTTCAGCCATATAATGCAAGGTTAGATTGATGCAGAAGCCTGTAGGAGGGTGGGTCAAATCCTAATACCTGCTATATCATATCTGTAGAGTGTGGGCTTTCAGAAAAGATATAGGTTTGCTAGTTCAATATAAACTATACACCTATTTAGGCCCAAAACCCATAACTGTCCAATGGATTTCAATGGAAATCAATGCATTTCAATGTAATGCCAAACACATTACATAACTAAGGTATAGAGGATTGTAGGAAGTTGGGATATGTCTCAATGCACATTATATCACATCTAGAGTGTGTAGACCTCAGAAAATAAATGGATTGGATAGCTCAATACAAATTACACAGTTATTTTAGACCCACACCTCATGGCCGTCCATTAAAAATCAATGCATTTCAAAGTGCAAAGTACTTTACAGAACTTAAGTACGGATAGAGGAAGTTGGGAGACCCCAGGGGAAGATATGGAGAGAAAATACATTGGTTTGATCTCCTAATATAAGGTATGCTGCTATTTTAGGCCTAGAACTCATAATTGTCCAATGGATTTCAATGAAAACCAACGCATTTCAATGTAATACAAAGTATATTACAGAACTGTGTTGTAGAGGAATGTAGGAAATTGTGAGATGTCCCAATGCATATTATATCACATCCAGAGTATGTAGACCTTTAGGGCGCGATCACATAGACCGCGGATTTCTGCCTACAATCTGCGATGCGCGTCCAGCTGATTAATCAGAAGTGACCACACCAAGTGCAGATCCACTGCTCATTAGAATGCGGTGACTAGGCAACGTAGGCCTAACAACTCAACTGTCACTCGCAACGTAGCCTAGTCGATGGTGTTGTGTCATAAAATGTTGTGAAAACATATACAAAATGCTTGGTCCATTCATCTATGTAAAATGAATAGAAGACAAGCTCTTTTCTTGCTCTCCTAGCATTGGATAGTGAATCTGATATGAATGTTAATAACGTCTCCTATCGATCATCTGGAAATCCGCAGCAGGTTTTCCGCCTTTCCGAACTTTTTTCAACTCGATCCGCCCGGTGCGGAGAGGCGGAGAATCCGCAATGCACTATTCGCATTCTTTCATTGAACAGTTAGTATCATTAAATTCTCATTTCTGTGAGTGAGCTGACAATTGTAATATTCTTCTTTTGCAAATGCCATTCTGAGAGTTGCGTATCCTCTTGACCTCTTGCCTTGTCCGAATTGATCTTGTTTTCAAACACTTGAGTGTCCACCTCCTGTAGACTCAAGTTGAGCCCTTTTTGCAACCAAGACACTATGGTCTCTATCAACAATATGCCTGTTCATCCATTGAATAGTACTTTCTGAAAATAACATACACATGCCCATCAATTAATCATCCACAGGGTGTCAGAAACTTTTTCCATAACTGCAAGTAGGCTACATGTTAAAAGGAGACTAGGCAACATTTTTTCACTTCATGGGTGACCCAATACTTCCAGTGATTATGGGTTTGATGTTCAACAAAACAAAATTGCCATAATAAAATCTCATTTCATGTACTGAAGTAAGCGTGATCAAGTTTGTATTGATAGCACTCTGGCCCATTTTAGGACATCTTAGGCATCTTAGCATGCATCACCAGCACATGACTACCATCACTTAAAATTATTAGAAATATAGGCTAATGTGTCCTGGCCCACTGACTGAAAAAAGAGTATTTAACATAATGTATATAGGCTTTAAAGATTCACTGGATGTGATATTATTTGTGTTGGGACATCTCGCAACTTCCTACATTCCTCTACCTTAGTTCTGCAATGTACTTGCAAGTACCTGAATCATGTACAAAAAGCAATCTAATCCATATATTTTCTTAAGGTGCATGATGTGTATTGAAACATCTCCCAACTTCCTCTATCCGTACTTAAGTTCTGTAAAGTCCTAAAGTTTCCATACTTTTTTTGCATTGAGTTTTGATGGACATGAGTTGTGGGTCTAAAGTAACTGTTATTTGTAGTAAGCAATCCAATCCATGTATTGTCTTAGGTCTATACACTGTAGGTGTGATAAAATGTGCATTGAGGCATCTCACAACTTCCTGCATTCCACTATACCTTAGTTATGTAATGTGCTTTGAATCGCATTGAAATGCATTGATTTCCATTGAAATCCATTGGACAGTTATGGGTTTTGGGCCTAAATAGGTGTATAATTTATATTAAACTAGCAAACCCATATATTTTCTGATAGCCCACACTCTACAGATATGATATAACAAGCATAAGGATTTGACCCACCCTCCAACAGTCTTCTGCATCAATCTAACCTTGCATTATATTGCTGAAAAAGTGTACGACGGATACATTTTGACCTATATATAATTCATAGGAAAGTACATTATCCATCAAAACTATATATGTTTTAAATCCCTAAGGTGTCTACATGTAATATAGCATCAATAAAAACATATCCCATCATCACAGACACTTGCATACCCCTACATCCATATATAGGCATGTATTGCGAAATGCACTTGGTGTCATTATAAAAGTGAGTAAAAATATAGGAAAGCTACCACTTCCAGAGGACTGTCATACCAAATAATGTCCCACAGGATGAGGATTACAAAAAACATTTATTGTCTTTGCCACCCCAGGTGATACCAATATGTGAAATTTTGGGTCCTGGCTCACACGCTATAGTATCTGATAACAAAATGCTTTCATAAATGCAGTTGCTGAATGCTGGCAGAGATTTCCTATGATTCACGGACTGGCGTCCATTTGATCATAATGCTGCTAATAATAGTGCGTGTGCCTGCGTGTGCGTGTGCGTGTGCATTTGCGAGTGCGTGTGCGTGTGCGTGTGCGTGCGCGTGCGCGTGCGCGTGCGTGTGCGTGTGCGTGTGCGTGCGCGTGCGCGTGCGTGCACCTGTGTGTGTGTGTGTGTGTTGTAGTATAATGTTCAGTGATAGAAGGAGAAAGTGCAGGTGTATAAACAGGGTGTGTTAGCTGCAGCCAGGGACGCGTTATCCTATGGTGCAACCGGTGCTGCAGCACCGGGCCCCGCCACTAGAGGGGGCCCCGGACGTCGTGAGATTGGAAAATATGAAACGATATTTTGAGACAATCAATTGTACTTTTGATGCATTTCCCCATCCGTAGGCAAACAGAGGCGCTTATGCATATCTTGTCACCAGGCTAGACAGGCAGCTTGGGTCCCCCAAGACTGTAGCTGGGGAACAGTAGTGTTCTTTCTTTTTAATTTTCGCGTGGCCCCCCTACTGAGTCTAGAATTGCCTCTGCATGCACGCAGGAATCGGAGGTCTTCGGAACTCATCATCTCAGTCACATTCTTCTGGTTGTGTGCCACCAGTGAAAACGGTGGTCAATCATTTTTGAATTTGATGATGAGCTACTGTCTAAACAATATGTGAGAAACTCTGCGTCAGCACTTGCAGAAGCCTCTGCCGTCTGAGTATACGTCAGATTGTACGGATAAACTTCAGCCCGGTATGGATTAACGCAATGAAGAGAAGGTTGGCAACGTTATTCATTTTTGTGTAATGTCAGTGATCGCTTTTTGTAATTGTTGCATAGCGATCATGGACTTGTGCAATCATGTAGGCCTAAGCTAAGATAACAGCAGACCAACCTAACTTTATCTTATTCTATAGTTAAAACATGGGTAAATAATCACACACCCAATTGCATTTGTTAAACTAAAGTCTTGCATGGCGCGGCGAGGACCACTTCTGAGGTGTTTTTAAAAGTGTTCACAATAAATGCTAGGTAGCAAGTGCACCAACCAGCACTCAAAGTTCTGACAGGGTAACAACAGGGTAAGCCAAGGATCTAGCAAACACTAAAATGATATAGTCGCATTTTCCTAAAGCACTGTTATGGCCATTTCCCTAAAGCACTGTAATAATGCCGATGCTCTGTCCGCATATCTTTGCGTTCGGGTTTGTGTTCAGTTAAAACATGCCTGGTAGGCTACCTACCACTCGCGGATTGTTCTCTAGTTAGCAAGATCTTATATGGGAAAAAAAACTTGCGTGATACATCTACATCCACGTCTAAACATTACCAATTTGCACCGTGGTCTACTGTAGGCCTAATGATTGCATAGTATTGCAGTTTAATGCACAATCTAGATGAAAAGGGCTGACTTTTGAATGATTATATGGTACATTTTGAGGGGATTTCGTGACACCTTCGCTTTGCTGTGGTTCGCTGCAAAGGGGATTCCCCTTCCTTGCAACAAGCGACAGCTGAGTTCTTTCCTTTCTCAGACAGCCAGTCTTTCCAAGGCCATTGGAGGTTAAATTATTTAACACGTGTTTCCCACGGTTTCGATTCGACAAATTGGTCGGCAGCAACGTAGCAAAAATAAGAGACTCTGCCAAACGGCAGTGCACATCTCCTCCCTGTCAGCTGGCTATTGGCTTGCGTTGCGACTGGTGAACTCAGCAGGGGGTTCAGCGCACCTTTTTTTGTGTTGGAGTAGAACCTGTACCTGTGTTGTTTCATGCGTTTTGAATATGGGTCATTATAATGTGGTGTAGGGGCCCCGGATTGCGTCTGGACCGGGCCTCGGCGAGGGTTAACGTGGCCCTGGCTGCAGCTAATGCTAATACTCTTGACATTAGCAATCATAAAAAGGTCAACAAGGATCTGTTTACCCTTCACTCTTCAATACATCACTGTGTGTGTGTGTGTGTGTGTTTGTGTGTGCGTGCGTGTGTGTGTGCGCATGTTTTTGTACGGTACGTGTGTACGTGTGTGTGCATGTATATAAGGTGCCATGTGAACGATTACAAAGAGGCTGTAAGTTGTTGATGGAGATGATGTATAGCTTCACGTTACAGTATGGATACCGCACAGCTCCAAGAGAGAGAGAGAGAGAGAGAGAGAGAGAGAGAGAGAGAGAGAGAGAGAGAG
>NC_085859.1:45551037-45611037 GCF_034702125.1 Engraulis encrasicolus | reverse complement strand
ACCGCCTCTGGTAAAGATGAAGCTGGGTAGACTAGAAGTTTGTAGGACTAATAGAGGCTGAGGGGACGAACAACTAGCCTGGTGACAGTGAGAGAAAGTTTGTTGTTGGGCTTGAGCTAATATTATGCAAAATGGCTAATAGCTATGATGTGGCTCGGCGACAGCCGCCACAGCCAATGGGAATGTTGGAATGCTTGCCTTCTGCTGTTAACAGACATTCTCTGTCGCTTATAACGCTCGAATCGCTACACAGTAAATTTGCCAGTGTTAATTTTGCAGTGTTAAGGCTTATTAACACTATTGGAGTAATTCCAACACCAAATGGAGTGAGATGCTCTCCAGTGTCAGTGACAAATGAAGTTGTTAAATTGTGTGGAGTTAGAAGTACTCCGGAGATCCCCCGCCTCCTCGAGGTGATGGAGTTTGTCTGCGCCATTGTATGCCCTAGTAACAGAGAACGTAAAGAAAATGTTTGACTTTTGGTTCTCTAAAGGTTGGGGTTATTACCAAACCAAAATCTACCACTTACAAACGTTCCCTTTGGTTACAGTAAAAACCAAGCAGCCATTGGTTCCGGTTCGGTTCTGGATACGTTTCGGATACATCATTTTTTTGGTTCTGTTTCGGTTCTCACTGGGTTTGCCAGGAAAGTTTAATTGAAGGTCCCAGAACAATATATGTGTGGTTCCCATTCCATTCCCTCGCCGTTCTCTCACCATACCTTTTTTGCTTTTCATGTTTGTTCCCTCATCGTTCCCATATGGTTTTCCATAACCTTGTTGGTTACATTGTAGGTCTGGTCACGTCTGGTTCCCTAGACGTGCTCCTGATGTTCCCCCAACTTTGTTTATACTGTGTTGTTCAGAGCATAAGCAATGATGACTGTCCACCCGATTAAATCATATACGTCTACATATTAGTAACATTATTTCCTCCAGATTTAATCATGTACACAATCTTTTTTTTATTTATTCCATTTCATTCATTTAACTCAACTTGGTTGGGTTGATCTAAGGTTTGGCTGTGCACACAACATCACACAAAAGATGTGTTGAGTGAAAGAAATAACTTGAGAACTTGTTACACCTTTGCCGGTAACAAGCAGACCCCTCACAACCAATCTGTCCATCAGCGCCTGGCCAAACCTAATTACTTAGGGCTGGTATATCATGACTCAATTGCTTGCACCTGAAAAACTCCTAATCAATCTGGTCACATGGTACTCTTGAGCCTGTATTTAAACCTGGACTGTCACAGTGCTTTAAATATTTGCCTGCCTGCCTGCCTGTTTACCTGCTTTGCAAGCAAGCTAAAGGCGCTTTTGGCTTATGGCATTTGTTAGCTACATCTTGTGCCTTGCTTTGTGAGCTAGTCAGTAACAGCACATGTTACATTGTTTGCTCCATTGTGCACTTGGATGTTTGCAAGCAAGCTAAAGGCGCTTTTGGCTTATGGCATTTGTTAGCTACATCTTGTGCTTTGCTTTGTGAGCTAGTCAGTAACAGCACATGTTACATTACTTGCTCCATTGTGCACTTCATGTAGATGGTATGGTTATATTTAAAACTTCATTAATGAAAACATTTGGTTGTAATACCCACTAGATTGTGTTTATACATGCTCAGTTGATATTTCTCTCACATTGGGGTGTAGTACAGCATAGACTGATATATAAAATATAGACATTTCACATGTTTTCAGCAACTTTAAACATTATCTTAAGAGAGCAGTGTGGCAAACTGATGCCAGGCGCAGGGTGTTTCAGTCATGGTGGAGGATGGGAGGTGCTTAATTACCATGATCAGGGTACCTCAACTATGGTGAGAGATAGTGGGGCAGGACCAAAACACATTCACAATAATAAACAAGGTTGGGGGACGTACCCAGAACTAAACTGGAACCAAGGGCTTGTGTTCCAGGAACCTTCTTAGAACTAAAAATTAGTAAGTTAGTAGGGTGCTCCCCGAAACTGCTTTACTCTTTATAGTGTTAGCTTAACACTATAAATCTAACACCAGTGTTTAACACTGATCTGGAGCAGGACCAAATAGACACTAGAACAGTGTTAATTTTAACTCTTTAAGTGTTATTTTAACACTACACAATTTACTGTGTACTGTGCCTTTTTTTCTCCTGTCATGAGATTTAAAGCCAAAGATGTATTTCGGAGTGATATTCATTTTTCTTCTAATTGTTATGAGTGACTTAATGGGTACTCTGCTGCCCCATTTTTTCTGTTCTCATCCCATTTAGTTCACACCCAGCCTCATAAATTGGGTACAGGGAGAGGGGAAAAAAGCACTTTCTTTTGCCTTTATTGAGGTTAATATTCCCATTTGAGTGTCCAAAACTCAGGTAGCACATCATTCGTCCTCATCCTTCCCCGCTTTCTGGCCTCCACAAGCAAGCACGCCGCCATGGCTGGCTTCCACATTATTTCTCAGTGTCAAATATTGCTTGTTATGTGTCCAAGTGATATAATGGCTCTCGGGAGAAGTTTGTTTCTTTTCTTTGCTTTTCAGGCACACCCCCTCCTCCCCGAGTAGATAAACAAAGTTTTGTGGAAGTTCAAAACTAAGGATGTATCAATAGGCCCAACAGCACGGACAAGAAAAGTCGATCTTTAGCATACACCCAAACAGGACTAATGCCGCACGGTTTAGTCTTTTTTATTGCTCTTAATAGCCTTCTTAAAAGCTTTTTCAAGACTTATGTGGGATTCAGCTACTATTCCTTTGACAACAGAAAACTTTTAATGAGCATGAGTAATGGGTTGAAATCCATATACTAATTACATTATCAAAACAGCATTCAAATTTGTGAAGAAATCATTTACTAAAGGAAAAAGGCATTTGCTTAAAAAATGATACTTAAAAAAAGAAAGAAAACATCAGAATGATTTGTGGGATCAGGCTCAAAACAAACTTTGTTTGTAGGAAGTATTTTGAACTTGAGCAAGACAATTTTGTTAAGCCAAGAATTATGACACATTAGTCGAACAAACGCTGAGAAAACACAGAAATTGTAGCAAAAAAAAAAAACAAAGCATGACATTTACGCATGATTTAATTAGCTTGTTGGAGTTTCAGGATTCTTATTTGAAACATGTGACAGAGGAATTAGCGAGAAATAAATTGGCCTGCTGTACTGACTAATCACCCCCACCTCTCAGCGTGCATCTGAGCCATGCACCGTAGGCTACTTCAAGGCTCAGATGCTAGCCGTCACAGAGCTCCAGCGTGCCTCTTTTCTTAAGCATCTTCCATCTGCCTCTGCTCCGCCCCCTACCCCATGCAGGTCAGAGCAGGGCCGCTGGCAGCTTTTGCTGGGCCCTGGACCAAGTCACCTGAAAGGGCCACCCCATTCAATGCAGTCAGGGCTGGTGAAATTTCAGTGTGACTGGAAGAAAATATCAACTTACAGACCATTTTGGGTCATCATTAGTGAGTGTGTTTTGATAATATAATCAATATCTAGGCCTACTAGCTGCTTTGACTGGTGATGAAAAAAAGTTAATTTAGAGCCTTCAATACAATGTAATGAAAAGCCATTTTTGCCCCCCCCTGTCTCCCTGGGCCCAGGATAACTGACCCCTTTGTCCCCCACCTGTCTGTGTCCCTGCCTCAGAGAGACTGGGGGAGTATGTGCCCGTTGAAGACAAACACAGCGGGGGCAGCATAGCACGGGCGTAAGGTCACTTTTCACCGTCACAGAGTGCAGCCGAGGCGTGCCTGTTGACTGGGTGGAGGCATTCCCGTCACGTTGGGACCATAAATGATTTACGCAGGTGGCTAGGCGAGCAGGCTAGGCTAGGCAGGCAGGCAGCTGGGCAGATATTAATAATGATCATCAGAGTAAACAGAGCTTGGGCACACACAGACAACGAGACAGAGATAGACAAGAGACAGTGCAGGCCATGCCGGCTGAATTTTCTCTATGAAACACGGCTTTATTCTCTTTCTTTCTTTCTTTTCTACTGGCCTTTTTTTAAATAACATTTCCAGAAATGTTTGAGAGGTTCATTCACTTGTAACTGGTTGAAGAAAGGCTCTCCTATATTGCCTCTGTCGTCCTCCATAAGGCAACCATATTGGTATCTATATTATACTGATACTGGTTTTCAAGTTTTCAAGAAAAATGAATTGGCAACCGTAGTAGTGAAGTGTTAAAAAGTACAATTAACCGAATTAATGAAATGTACTGGATACATATTCAATTCACATAATAAGCTACATATCACTTATTTCAGTTTTGAGACTTCCCTTTCTGGTATTGCACGGTAGTGCAATTATTAGACTGTTCTGTGAACAGCTCAGATACTGAATAAAAAAGATCCATTAAAAAAATCAAAGGCCCTGTAATGAAAATCCTTGTCCAAGGCTAACTTTCTTTCTGAGAGCAAATTATGTGTGGTAGCTAGTGCAAACACATTGTGCTGCTGCTAAATGCATTCATTTCACATGAAATGAAATATAAAATGTCAAATTTCCTGTTAAAGTCATTATCACATTGAAAGGACATATTGTTGAAGAACTGAGTCCACAAGCACAAAAAGTGAAAGTACTTTCCCTTGTCCAGAAAGCTAAAAGTAGCAAGAAATATGATTTTTATTTGATTGATCTTTGCACATGACGTTTGTGGACAAAAGGGTTAGCTAGGCTATATGGTTAGAATGGCTGCTCAGCGTTAATTTAACAGTCTAGGAAATTCCACTTCTTATGTGGACCGAAGACACCTCCGTCTTTACTTTTCTGGCGCCCTTTCCATCCCGAATAAATGAATTAATTGTAAGATGGAAGCTCTAAAAGCAGGGGTATCATCAACAGGCCTGACCAAAACAAATGTACATCCACACCCAGAGACCCCTAATGCAGCATAATGTTGTCCTTTGTTTATAGGCTTCATATAGCCTCTTTGTGCAGATGGGCCCACCGGTGGACCCGTTCACTGACTGCTGAAAAAACTCAATTACATGATAAAAACATTGCTATGACATTACAGAGGGCCTTAAGTAACAGATAAAGACTTGGTCTTTAAAATGTTTGTGACAGTATGGTTATGACATAGGATCTGTACAAAGGGGTTGATGGTCTTAACCCTTTAACGCATAACATGGGTCTAAATAGACCCGGCTGAGTTTAAAATTTCTATATCTTTGTAAGAATACAATTTTCTTACTCAGCACTCCATGAATTCCTCAATTGACTTGTTTTTGTCCCTTAGATGACTTAATTTATTTTTATGCATCATAACTTTTTGCGTGAAAACACTTTTTTGGTTACTACCCCTTTAACGCATAACATGGGTCTAAATAGACCTGCATTCATTTCCTATGTAATTTCATCACAAGCTTAATGTCTCTTAGCCATATTGAAAAAGGATTTTGATTCTTTTACTAAAAGTCCAGCTTTTTATCATTTATGGAGTATTAACTCCCAACATCAATACTTATTTTAAATACTTGATGGTTATTCTTTGATATAGAAGCCATTTTATATAACTATATGATATTTAGACACATGGGTCTAAATAGATCCGCATTCATTTCCTATGTAATTTCATCACAAGCTTAATGTCTCTTAGCCATATTGAAAAAGGGTTTTGATTCTTTTACTAAAAGTCCAACTTTTTATCATTTATGGAGTATTAACTCCCAACATCAATACTTATTTTAAATACTTGATGGTTATTCTTTGATATAGAAGTCATTTTATATAACTATATGATATTTAGACACATGGGTCTAAATAGACCCGCATTCATTTCCTATGTAATTTCATCACAAGCTTAATGTCTCTTAGCCATATTGAAAAAGGGTTTTGATTCTTTTACTAAAAGTCCAACTTTTTATCATTTATGGAGTATTAACTCCCAACATTAATACTTAATTCAAATACTTTATGGTTATTCTTTGAAATAGACATCTTTTTATACAATTATATGATATTTACACACATGGGTCAAAAATGATCCGCATTCATTTTTTATATACACTGTGTGCAGAATTATTAGGCAAACTTGTTTTTTGACCATATTGTCTTTTTTTATGCTTATTTTCCAACAGGAATCTATATGAACTTGAAAACCTATCGGATTTAAGCATTCCAGGCCATGCATATTTGTATAAAAATATGGGGCTGTGGTCAAAGTTGCCCAACACCTTATATCAGGTGTGCATAATTATTAGGCAACTTTGTTGTCTTCTTGGAAAATGGGCCACAAAATAGATCTAACAAACTCTGAAAAGTTGATTAACAATTTTGAAGTCTTCTAGAGGGATGTGGCTGTCGTGAAATTGGCAAGACGTTGGTCACTTTACCACAGAATTATGAAATGCATCATTACAAAGTCATCAGTCTCGTAAGAAATGTCACTGCCAAAAATTGAGAAGAATTTAAGGTGGAGCAACAAAAAAGTATTACCCTGCAGTCCTATAATATTACACAACAGAAACCTATACCAAGTGTCCAGAAGAACAGGGTATTGAGCACTCAGAGATATGGCCAAGGTAAGAAGGGATGACACTAGACAAGTTAATTAAGTCAAGACTGGGTCAAAAATACCTGGGGACAGAGTTTTCAAAGTTAGGCCTATTATGGACTTGGGAAAGTGACTCTTGACAGACAGGGTGGATGAGCCCATGGCTGGATCATTGAGATGAAGACATTTGCATCTTCTGAAGACCATGGTATTTATGCTGTACTTTGCTGGCATTTGAGTGGAACTCAGGAACTCATGTAAGTGTGCACATTGCTGATCTAGCCATAGACTCATCTACCTGGTCCATTAACAGTCACCTTCACTAGTTCATAAAACCATTGAAAAAAAACTGTCTAAAGACAATTCTTGACCTAGTCTTGACTTCAGTTTCTTGTTGAGTGGTCTTCAGGTTTCAGCCTGTTTTACCTTGGCCATGTCTCTGAGTGCTGAATACAATGTTCTTGTGGACACTCAATGTAGGTTTCAGTTCTGGAATATAACAGCACTGCAGGTAATAGTTTTGTGGTAGTTTCATCTTCAATTCTTCTAAATCTGGCAGTGACTTTGTGAGCTCATGTCATTTGACACTGATGGCTTTGTAACAGTGCTTTAGACGGATGTGACCAATATTTCAAGACAGCCACACCCCTCTGGAAGACATCAAAATTGTTTATAGTATTTTTGGAGTTTGTTAGATGTCTTTTGTGGCATATTTTCCTATAGGAAAGCAAAGTTGCCTAATAATTATGCACATTAATTATGCCCTGATATAGGCTATTGGGCTCCTCCGATCACCCCGTCTCTTATTACACAAATATGCATGACCTGGAATGCTTAAATCCAATAGGTCAGCAGTGGTCAACAGTGGTCAAAAACTGTCCGCAGTTTATTTGTTCCTGACTGGAATCCTTTTAAATATATTTTAGTTCCTAACGTGAAACACTTCAGACTTAGGCTATATCTGCAATAATCGGGGAAATTATTTGTGTGTTTATTTATATAAGATACAAAAAATAACACCCATTTTGTGCATTAAAAACAGCCTAAATCATAACTTTTAATCCATTAGCTATTAAAATACATTAATTGTGGAAGTTATTATAGTGAAAGATTTAGACTTCCATTAGAAATGAATGCGGGCCATTTTCGATCCACGTCTAGAAATTAGTGATTTAATTCCAAAATCATGTTTATTTGTAAAATAAAAATATAAGAACATTTTAAAAAATACTTTTTTGAATTAAGGATCACCTATGTAATTACTTTTAGAAGAATTATGGGATAAAATGTATTGTTTTTAGAAGTTGTGTGAGAGAATACATGATTAATGCTCAGAAATACATTGGAAATGAATGCGGGTCTATTTAGACCCATGTTATGCGTTAGTGTGAGTCCAATGGCTTATGCATTAAAGGGTTAATGGAAATTCCATTGCACGTGGACAAAGAGCACCTCTGAATCACTAAGTATCTGACCAACGATCACAGCTCCTTCACACACACCATCAAGGCAGCCTAAAGACATACAGAGTGCCCTTTTATAACAATCCATTCTGCTTAACACTGATGTCTGTAAAATTACAGGATTCTTTTTTACAGCCTTCTTTTTTTACTGGCACACAGCTACGAACAAAAGACCTGGCTATCATCCCTTCAATAATGAACCAGAGTTGTCATGTGGACAATATTCACATACCATGCTCAAGGTCATGGCAATTTAAGTTATTTTGATGTTCAAAACCGTTGGACACACACAGAGGAAAAATGCTCATCAACAATGAATCCAGAGCGGTGAGCGTGACATGGATCCGCTGTGTAGTCAGGGGCGGATCCATTTTGGGGCCCTAGGCGAAATATAAACATGGGGCCTTCCAAAGTCATTATTCTGTGTTTTGGTGCTATCCAAGTGTTTTGTCTCATAGATAAGCGTTACATTAAGATTAAATCTCTATTATCGTAACTGGTGTGACAGTTGGGGGCCCTGGAGGACAGATTTGGTTGGGGCCCTAGGCAATTGCCTAGGTTTGCCTAATGGAACGTCCACCTCTGTGTGTAGTTCCCGTTCCCAAAAGAGGACTTCTCATTAACATTCCTCGGCCACAACGCTGAGGCATTTCAATTTCTTGTGGACAAAGGGCTTTGGACTGTGACATGGTTTTTGTAAGAAATACTGCCGTTGTTAGCGCATGTTACGCTTAGAGTCCAATAAAATTAGCACAACGGTGCCTTTTTTGTGGAGGAGAGATGTTTTTATGAAAATCTCCGTAACACACCGTTAAGCAGCCAACGTTCAAATTGTCATAATATGCAGGAGCAAGTTTGAGTCAAATTATCTTGCAATTACAATCTATCCTAAACCACTTAGGTTCACATAAACTTGCACACTACCATTGGGATGCTAGCTCTGAATACTACCATCGGGACACACAATCACACCAAGAACAAAAATCTCGAACTCACAGTAGAAATGGACACACGTGCGTGCGAGCACACGCACACACGCACACACACACGGACGGACGGACGGACGGACGGACAGACAGACAGACAGGCAGGCAGGCAGGCTGGAGGCAGGCAGGCAGGCAGGCAGGCAGGCAGGCAGGCAGACAGACAAGGAGAGACCGGGGAAGAAACAGCAAGAGAGAGAGAGAGAAACTGACAAAGAGGCAATCCAACAAATAGACAGATAGAGGTGAATTTAGATAAAATAATGAAAATAATGAGGACATCTGATGCCCAATTCCCTAGTTGCTCTTTGTCCCAGGCCTCCAGTTGGCACCCGTGAGTCATTACCCGGTGCTGAGCAGAGCAGGGCCACTACTAAGGCTTTGGAGGCCCTAAGCATAAGCATAACTGGTCAGGAGTCCCCAGTCATAATTAAATCATAATGAAAATAATATACTAACTAATACATAGGGTGTATGTTTTGTGATGTAATTCAATATTTTTTCATGACGTTTTTTTTTAGTCAATCTCAACTTAAGAGGCCCAAATTTCGGGAGCAAAGTGGTTGGTGCCCCAAGCACAGGTTGGTGCCCTAAGCCCTCTGCGTACTTTGCTTATCCCTAGCGGCGGACCTGCTGATGAGTCATGGCCCTTCTCGGATGCCAAGTTAGGGCTGACACGGCGCCTCCTGTTTGGGTATCCCCCCCCATGCTGGAGCTGACAAGGCGCTGGCATCTCCTCACGCTGCTGCTCATCATGCTTTCATCACCCCATGAACTCTATGACAACGGTGGAACACAGTACAGGGATTGGGAGTATGCGAGAAATTTAGAGAGAGAGAGACAGACAGAGAAAGAGAGCTAGAGAAAGGGAAACAGAGAGAGAGAGAGAGAGAGAGAGAGAGAGAGAGAGAGAGAGAGAGATACACAGACAGAGAGGCAAGAGTGACAGTGCATGTATGTGAGATATGTAGGCTACTGTGCATGCATATATGGGTGAGATGGAATCGAGAGAGAAAGAGAAAGAGAGAGAGAAACAGACAGACAGACGGAGAAGACATACTGTGTGTGTGTGTGTGTGTGTGTGTGTGTGTGTGTGTGTGTGTGTGTGTGTGTGTGTGTGTGTGTGTGTGTGTGTGTGTGTGTGTGTGTGTGTGTGTGTGTGTGTGCGCGTGCACGTGAGAGAGAGAGAGAGATGTGAATTTTGTGTCCTTGTGTCAAACTATGCAAGAATTTTCTGTGTTGGGGATATCTGGCAGATCGGTCGGTCTCTTGAAGACTCTCCAAATTTAGAGACGACGAGGCAAGAGAGGGAACTTTTTGGAGAGTACCTCAGATCCTGCCATGCCAGCTGTGCTGCCGACTGACTTCTGCAGCAGTGTCGACCCCCAGCTGGGTGGCTGCCAGCCATCGCCAGACACACAGACAGGCGGAATGTGCACTGACATGGCACACACTCAGTGTCTACAGTTTCCACACACCAAAGCCGATCCCACCTGAAGTGGCCTTGCAGCGCTATCATCAATGTCGACTGTCTGCTCTGGGTGGGTGAGTAGGTGGGTGGAGGGCTGGACTTGGGGAGAAATAGGGCCCGGGCACTTATGGCTTAAAGGGGCCCCTCATAATTAGCCGGCGCAGAACTGACTCACTGGTAAGCCCTGTACCCTTAATGTTTAAAAAAAAAACATTTCTGAAAATAGGGGCCCATGAGGGTGCAGGCCCACCGGGAAATGCCCGGTATGCCAGACGGCCAGTCCAGTGTGGGTGTGAGAGTGGGTAGGTAGGTGGGTGGGTGAGTAGGAGTGGAACAGCATGGGTGAACGATGTGTCACCTGTCCCTGTATGAAAAGAAAGATGGGGGGGGGGGAAGAAAGAAAGAAAAAGGAAGAAAAAAAGTTGGATGTTAAGTTCACTCTGTGGCTTTTCAAAAAGTGCTTTCATGTTGGGAACTTTTGAACTGAACTGAACAGTGGGATGTGGGATATTGGCTTTAGTCTACCTTACGGTAGAGTAGGCCTACAGTCAATGCAGCCAGCCTTGGGGCCATTCATATGCAGGAAATGATAATCGAGCTGATTCATGGCTCTTTCATCCTCCAGCACAGCAGTGGATTGTAGCTGTGTGTGCTTCATGTGTTATCAAAGAGTTTATTATAATGTGCTCCTATAGGCTCCATGACTAGACTGCAGTTCCTACCTACCTGCAACAGTATACGATTGACATTGTAAGACTATGCTATCTTGTCATTATTTTGCTTTTCATCTGAGTTCGGAATGTACTGTTCTTTGACACGTGGCCGTATCAGCACTACATCGCTATGGCTTAGATACCTCCAGTAGTGTCTTGTGTAGGCTACTACCTCTAGACAATGCGTTTCCTTTGCATGCTGGGCAGCTGCCATTGCATAATAGTATTGACAACCTTTAGGTGGACTGGAACATGATTGTACTATAAAGAGGGTGACTGCATAAAGCCTCGTTCACACACGTCGCTGCTAGTTACTTGCTCAGCGAATTAAGTCAATAAAATGTCAATGTGTTCCAGCGAGACGAGCAGGCGAGTACTGTACAAGCGATGCAATGTGGGCGGATACCGAGTTGAAAATATTTTAACTTTGAGCGAGGCGAGTAAGCAAGTAACCAATTGGAATGCAGAGTTCGGTACTTCTCACCTGCACATTGGCAGTTAAAGTCGCGGGAACTTTTCAGCGAACGTTTCATGAGAGAGTGGCGAGTATAGGCGAGCAAGCGAGAAGCTAATAAATTGCAGCGATGTGTGTGAACGTAGCTTTAGTCAGTACAATGTCTATGTGTTCCAGCGAGACGAGGAGGCGAGTAGGCGAGGAATGTACAAACGATGCGATGTGGGCGGAAGTTGAAAATATTTTAACTTTGAGCAAAGAGTTCGGTAATTCTCGCCTGTGCATTGGCAGTTAAAGCCGCGGGAACGTTTAGCGAATGTTCCATGAGCAAGAGGCAACTAGACGAGTGAGCGAGAAGCTAATAACTAGCAGCGACATGTGTGAACGTATACTGTAGTCCTAGCTACTCTTCAAAATGGTTAATGAAGCGTATATCAATACTTAAGTCGTGGTTATTAAGAATACGTAATTACAAAAAATGTTACTTAATAACAAAATATTTAAAATGTTAAAGAAACATCTTGCACTTGTGTTCTGCTCCTCTCTGGTGTTTATAGCATCATATCCCTGTGTGCAGTCACTGACCTAGCTAAAATAAATAAATAAATAAATGTGGGACTGGAGGGCACAACATCTGACAAAGTCAACGCTGTTTTGGTGACTGGGCCAAATTAATGACACCCTCTCTCGTAGATGCCCTTCCTATTACACTTTGGTCTGTAATTCCACAAAATACACAGTTTTATGCAAAGGTGTCGGAACATGATAGAAGTGTAGATTTGCATTTAAATTGAAATGACGAGTCAAAGTGGAGTAAGTTAAGTGGAGTATTCTGTGGCTCGAATATGCGGTCTCAAATAATGAAACGTTTGTCTTTTGTCTTTACTAGAAGGGGTGGGGTGGGGTGGGGGGGGGTGGGGTGGGGGGGGGGGGGGGGGGCGAGGCAAGTGGGGATATATGCATACAAAGCGCCCTTCACTCCCAAAGACAAAGTCATTCGGAGTGTATATTAGGATTCTGGCGGGGCTAAATCATGTGACCCCCATTTTTTAATTATTCTGTCCCCAATTTGGCTTGCAAGCATTAGATTGCACAGCTCTCTCTCTCTCTCTCTCTCTCTCTCTCTCTCTCTCTCTCTCTCTCTCTCTCTCTCTCTCCACACACAACACACACAAAGACTCAGTGTATTAAGTCTCTCTTGTTTAATCTCAGTGTGATTCCATGGCAGATTCATGACACATTCATAATTTGTCCACCTTTCGCAGCACAGAACATAATGCAGGGCCGTAATCAGACATTTTCAAATATTGGGGTCAAATACTGTGTGCTGTACTGCATAGGCCTACTGTACATTTAGAATGCTTCAAACCCTTCTGTCAAACTCTTGAGTTTGTTTTCATTAATCACTGCCTTGAGGATAAATGGGGGTGACATATACAGACTGAATTTATCATTGTTGATGATATATGGATTTCATAGGTACATTTTACATTACTGAAAAAAATACTGAGGATATGACCTCTGTGTCCTCCATGGTAGTTACGGCCATGAGCAAATGTAATAGCATTTCAACCAACTATAATGTGGGCCATTAGATCCTTTCTGCTTTTTTAAGGAGAGCCACAGTCAGTCACAGCAGCAACCATAACTGTTATGGCCGCAGATCCAATATCTGTGTCATTCCGAACTCAAGAAGCACTTTTGAAAAGAATGACGCGAGCAAGCTGGGTTCTTCATAAACAAAAAAATCTTTATCTATTAAAAAGGGTTTAACAAAAACGGTTTCTCAAATACAATGCCCTTGTTTCCTAATTACGCAGCAAGCACGGTCGACAAACTATGTACATCCGTGCTCCACAAGTTCGTCTGGCTCCTTCCAGTGTTCCTTCAGTTCTGAGGATGCGTCTTCTATTACGCAGGCAATCAAATTAAAAGTCCCAAATTCAAATGACGGTTAAATTACTCCAAACTTACAGTAAACATTCCTTTCATTAAATAAATACAATATAAATAGCAAAAATCCAAATATATATGAATTCTAATATTCTAAATAACATTCACAAATATGCAAAATACTATCATGGCTCTAACAATAACTAACCAGACAGGCTCTGCCTCTGGGATACATATATAGCCCTTTGAGCATGCTGAGTTATACGGTTACAGTGAATGCACACACCACGTCAGACAATACTCCTAATTCTCTCCGCTAACATAGACATCCTGTCCAAATCCATACATCAATGCCCCACATCAGTTGAATATGAGATCTAATTTTAGTGTGTGTGTGTGTGTGTGTGTGTGTGTGTGTGTGTGTGTGTGTGTGTGTGTGTGTGTGTGTGTGTGTGTGTGTGTGTGTGTGTGCTTGCGTTCATGTGTGCGTGTGTGTCATGGTAATTGTTGCGGTTGTTGCTGGCACTGATGCATTCAAAAGCGTTCAATATTAGGTAACCGTTTGGCAAGGCCAAAGGCAGAGTGGTGATGAATTAAGTCAATGGAGAAAGCCACAAGGTGAGTCATCAGAGCTGTAGCACCCCGGCTCCTGAACACCAGGATAATCAATACGCATCGCTAACAATATAAACCAACCGTGAAACCACAGAATTCGATTTCATTTTGAATGCATTCAAGAGCATGCAGCATCTGATTACGACTGCCTGAATACTGTATAGCTGGCTCGACTGCCTGGGTTCTTTACTCTTCTTATGCTGAAAGATGATTGAGGACAAACTCTCAGAGGTTTCAGCTGGAAAGTGGCAGGCTTATGATGAGGTGTGTGTGTGTGTGTGTGTAGGTGGGGGGGGGGTATGATTTTTGTATAAAAAAGGTTGGAAACCACTGGTTTAGCAGCAATGTTGAATGATTGGGGACAAACTCCCACATGGTTTCAGCTGAACAGTTTAGTGCTAAAAAAATAATAATACATTTTTGAAAATACGGGCCCATGAGGGTGCGGGGCTCACTGGTGAGTCAGTTGTGCACCGCTTTGAGGGGCCCCTTTAAACCAAAAGTGCCCGGGCCCTATTTCACCTGAAATCCAGCCCTGGTGGTGTAGATGTATTTCACAGCACAGCATCAGTGATTAATATGAGTCTTATTGGATCAGTAATGAAGTGCTAATAAAGCAGTTAGCCACCTGAACAAAAAAGCCATTTCCTTCATCTCCTGTGTGTCGGCTCTCTGTGGTCAAACTCTTTTATCACACCATAAACATGGAATCCTTCCGGCACTCTTTTCTAATAATGTCTTGGCGACACACTGGAGACAAGCCTCATATAAAATGGTGCCCACCCACTATTTAGATTGCGCCGAGCTAGAAAGCCCACACAAAAACACACACCTCCCTAACACAGTGACAGTGAATGAATGCCTAAATCAGACAGCAAAGATTTCTAAACAAGGCTGTTGACTGAGGGGTGAGGCGCATGACTTGAGACAGAGGATGCAGATTGCTGTTTTCATTACAGAGCGGCAAAGATTCTATTCTCTTTGTGTGTGTGTGCACGTGCGTGTGTGTGTGTGTGTGTGTGTGTGTATGTGTGTGTGATGCGCTGGCACGGGTGTGTGTCCGTGCGTGCGTGCGTGCCTGCGTGTGTGTGTTTTAGAGTGTGTTTGGGGATGTGCCGTGGAGAAGATTACATTTTGTCCACACAGAGCACCACCAGCAGGGTAACAAGTAGCGGTGAAATAAAAAGGTGTCACTTTGCCTAAAAGGGACTGAAGTTGTGTTGCTGTGCTAAGATTAGGAGATAGGGAAAGTGTTTTTTTCCACCTATACAAATGAATAGCCAAACGAATGCACGAGTGGCAAGTGTCTTCATCAGTGTTAAGAGGCAGTGTTTGATTTCCTTTGACAGGTCGTGACTCATCATGGCGGCTGAAGAAAAGCATCCGACTGGGGGGCGCTTCCTCCTCTCGCCTCCATCAAAGCTTTTGATCACAATCAAAAGGAAGTCTTGAACTGACGTTTTCCGCTGTGAAAACAGGAAAAAAAGAAAATCTTTTGTTATGGAAATGGGTGAATGTCTACGGAAGCTCTGAGCTGCCAAGGTTGAATATATATTTGGCTCAGTATCATGTAATAATGTGAAAAGTTTCACGTTATAACGTCATATTTATCATGTTATAACGTGATAATATCACGTTATAACATGAAATTATCACGTTATTTCGTGATATGAAGTTATCACGTTATTCTGAGATAAGGAACTATCACGTTATTCTGAGATAAGAAATTATCACATTATTCTGAGATATGCAACTATCACGTTATTCTGAGATAAGAAATTATCACGTTATTCTGAGATATGCAACATTTGGCCATTCAGCACTTCAACACTTCCCGGTTCAGTCAGAAAAGCCATCAATAGCTCCATTTATGCACACACCAAACGGCTTCAATTTATCATAAGAATCAACATGCCATAGATAATTAGGGCCAGGGTTCATGTACACATGTTGCATCAATCGATTTCTTCGTCTTCTTTCAACGCCACTGGGGTCGAGGAACTTTAACAAATGTCTCACTGTACTTTGGGTGACAACATAGGCCTATCCAGCTTGGATGCAGTTGAGATGGTGGAACTTGTATCCATGTAGCCTCCCGTGTCCACGCAGTTGATCAATGAGAAATGATGCAACGTCAAGTGGGTCAGATTCATTCTTTCTTCGGTACAACCCCATGCTTTTCAAAATCCTTCGGAGAGTGCGCATACTGACAACAATACCATCCACAGTGCTCAACAACTGTAGAATTTCACCATGCCTTAGACCAAGCTTGAAATAGAACTGAATTAAGTCCTGTAGACGAGCCATGTTCCTTGACTGAACCGGGAAGTGTTGAAGTGCTGAATGACCAAATGTTGCATAGGCTATCTCAAAATAACGTGATAATTTCTTATCTCAGAATAACGTGATAGTTGCATATCTCAGAATAACGTGATAATTTCTTATCTCAGAATAACGTGATAGTTCCTTATCTCAGAATAACGTGATAACTTCATATCACGAAATAACGTGATAATTTCACGTTATAACGTGATACTTTCACGTTATAACATGATAAATATCACGTTATAACGTGAAACTTTTCACGTTATTACATGATACTGAGCCAAATATATATTCAACCGTGGCAGCTCAGAGCTTCCGTAAATGTCAACCTATCCTATCTCCCAGGCTGAAGACAATTGATTTGATATCGCCAAGCATGATTCTGTCTGTGTGGAGAACATGAGTCATGATATTATTCATCACAAACTGTAAAATAAAACCTATACAAAACTATGTAGAAATAATTTTGTATTGTTCATAAAGTATATTGTATACTTCCAAATGCACTGGTAAAAGAAGACATAAATGACAAAACCAATGTTCAATAAATGTGCTCTTCATATTATATTTTTCATTCTTTATTTTAGGGACTTGTCTATTTTAGTACATTTAGATAGATAGCCTACCGTAGAATATAGAGAATGGATAGATAGCATGTTAATCTGATAATTATTTGGGTTATTTATTGACAAGAACTGCTAAACGCATGCTAATCAGGTGGACAAACTGCCCTCTCTGTCACATCCTGGCTCAGCCATCCCCAAATGAAATTGAACTGTGGCTTCAATAAAGTGAGCCTACTTATTTGTTTTTTTTTGCCAAAGAGCAAGCAGATTTTCCAGGAACCTTCTCAAGCAGAAAATCAGCTGAAAAACAACCATCATCCACCCCCCACACCCTACTCCACATCCTCCTCCTCCACTACCTCCTCCTCCACCTCCTCCTCCTCCTCCTCTCCTCTTCTCTTGTCTTCTGTCTGGGACGTGTAATTGATTCATGGATTTATGGTGACTTTCTGTATTAATCAGGGTTAAATGGGTAATTCCGTCTGGATTCGCATCACTGGTAATTAGTTCCCACACTTTTTCGTTTTCCTTCCTTCATTCCTTCCCCTCCACTCTCTTCTCCATGCTCCACCTCCCACCCCCCATCCAAGGTAACTTGTGTGGGATGGCAGTTCTTGATCAAAGGGGTGCCTGGAGGACCGGTCCAGCATTTTGATGAGTCTCCTCTCCTCTCCATATAGCTGGAGGGGGGCGGTGTGTTAGCAGTGGGGGGCGGTGGGCGGTCTGGTCTGTCTGACACAGCACAGTCCCAGAGGACAGCTACACGGCTGGGGGTCAGTCTGTCCAGCCCAGGGCCAGCCCAGGGCCAGCGCAATCTCGGGTGACATTATGGCGGGCGAGACCTATGACACCGAAGGGGATGTGGCCGTGGACACGGGACAAGAGGGAGCTGCTAAGCAACCAAGCATTCTAAAGCAACCCAAGCATTCTAAAGCGCCAGCCAGCACTCCATTTTCACGTGTTTGTCAGCAATTGTCTGTCTGTTCCTGAAAGCCTTGAGTATGTCAGCATTCAGCAGTGCCTTTGGTATTTCTTCCCATACTACTTTCACACTTAGATTATGAAGGCTCGGTGTATGATAAGATTTTTGATGATAAAGACGTGCCTGTTATCCCCCCTAAAAGTGCACAACAAACAGTTGCATTCGTTGCCTCGAGTCTGGGACCTGTATGGAAGGAAGCAGGGAGGGAGTTTGTATTTTTCTATGAGATATTCTTTGCTGCCAGAAAATGCCTCTGGATCCCCATACAGACCCACAAGCATATCATTCTGCTGCTACGTAGCCTATCTAGTGCTGTCTGCCTTTACCAATGTGATTGCATATATATACAGAGGATATATATTTGTATTGCCAGGATACTGGGGAAATGGGTCCTCTGATGGATTTCCGAGCATGACAAGATTTTTTTAATGTCAACCATGGAATCAGTTTTCCCCTAACTGGAACTGGAACAGAATACTCTCTCTCTCTCTCTCTCTCTCTCTCTCTCTCTCTCTCTCTCTCTCTCTCTCTCTCTCTCTCTCTCTCACACACACACACACACACACACACACACACACACACATTGTCAAACCAGCCTGTGTCAACACTATGCATGCACACAAACACACTTATACGCCCACACACAAACACAAACACACACGCGTGCGTTTACACACACACATCCGCGGACTGAGACACATCATAGTGTGCATACACGTTCTCTCTCTCTCTCTCTCTCACACACACACACGCACGCACACACACACACACACACACACACACACACACACACACACACACACACACACACACACACACACACACACACACACACAGGCGCACACGCACACAAACACACACGCACAAGCACACAAACAAACACACACACAAACACACACACACGCACACACACACACACACAGACACACACTATTTCATCACGCAACACGAAAAAGGCACACCACACAGCGCACACAAGCATTTGCACACACACGCACACGCACGCACACATACACACACTATTACGACGACAAAAGGCAGCAGTATTCTTCGAGATCTCATTATGGGCACGTCGGCCATCGATCCTCTGAGTAGCCTCTCAACACCACAGAGGTCCTCTGCAAATATACGCCACTATATGACAGTGAGGCGGATTGATACAATCTATTTCAATTATACATGAATGATGCACAGGTGCAGTCACCTCCCCCAGGATCGAAACCATATCAGCAGAATCTATTGAGTCAATATAGGGAGTGGCGGATACTGCAAAAAGATAAATAATTCATCCATCGATGATAAACAACCTCTCTATTTCTCTCTCTCGCATTCTAACACACACACGCACGTACGCACGCACGCACGCACGCACGCACGCACGCACGCACGCACGCACGCACACACACACACACACACTCACACTGACACAGACAAACACACACACACACACACACACACACACACACACACACACACACACACACACACACACACACACACACACACACACACACACACACACTTACCTGTCTCAGAGGAGACAGCTGATTAATTAATTTATGTACAGGAAAAGCCATAATCTCCGAGTGCATATAGGCTATATATATATTCTTGTTTAGGAGACTGGTGGGAAGGGAGGGAGGGCTGAAGCAGATGAGCTGGTAGGCTTAGCAGACTGCCCACAGCACAGACCATGCAGCAGGAGAAATCGACTCCATTTCTACTTTGTAGTTGAAACGCAGAGTCTGAATGGTCTGCAGTCTGAGCAGTCTGGACACTGGACAGTGAACTTAAGCAGTATGAAAAGCTGCACTGGGCCCAGCCATAGCTCAATTGGCTGGGCACGGCACTGCTTATCGACTTCGCTTCTACTTTGTAGTTGAAACGCAAGCAGAGTCTGAATGGTCAGCAATCTGAGCGGTCTGGCCACTGGATACACTGTAGAGCATTGCAGCCAGTTACACATAACAAAACAAAGTTGCCCTGCTGCCTCAAGTTTGTAAGTTAACTCGACTTGAGAAAGCCTTGAGTTGAGTTAAGCCTTGAGTTGAGTTGAGTTAAGCATCGAGTTGAGTTATCTTACACACTTAAAGTGTTTATGAAACGAAAACAAACGGTCATTCCCATTAAAGACTTGTTTTTTCTGATAGCATCGATGAGACTTTGAACCGAATCATCCCGGAGGAACTTGTGAAAATGGCAACTCAAAGTGTGAATTCTGTGAAATTTGGTGTGACTAATGAGCTGGGCTGTGACATCAAAGAGCAGAGTCCCTGGTTTGCCAGTATGGCGATCTGAGAAAACAACACACATTTGATGGACCCACATCTTATAAAGGAACCAAAATTCTGATACAAACATCAGCGTGTCGAAAAACCACACATCCAACCTCATGAGAAAAAAAAAACAGCAGCACAAATCTATTTCAGAGGCACTGATACATCTGCAGAAAGTGACATGTCTGACAGGCGAAGTGACGATTGTTGACATAGCCTGACAGTTCGTTTTGTTTATGGTTACGGTTGCTAAGGGCGCTTTGCCATGACCCAAAGATGACATGGCGTGTGTGTTTGTTGACAAATGGGGGGCATTTTGATTCAATTGCGCGATATAGTGTGATTGAAATGCATGTAGGCTACATGCAAAAATATCATCAACTAGAGAAAAAACGGAGGTATTAGGCTGTTGGAAAAATACCCTAGATAGCCTGAGTCCTCAACATATTTTTAGCGTTCATCATTATTATTATTTTTTGTGCTCAAAGTCACAGGCGTCGCGTGTCCCTCAGCCTGACTCTGAGGACGAGGTGTGTCCAAACGTCAGCCACACGTGCACCACAATACTAAAAACAAACAATCAACGCTTCAAAGTAGGCCTACGCTATGTGCATCTCCGTTTATTCGCTAAGCAGTAGCCCAGTCTGTGAGTTGGCTGTCCTCGACCGAGAGCACCACGCTGATGCGCGGATATCCTCCCAAAACCAATTTATTGACCAGTTGAATGGCAATCAACAAAAAGTGCATATTCCGAGAGCATTCGCATCGGTTTGGCATGTAATGTGCATTACCCTTTCCTGAAAACAACATACAAAGCAGATGGACAAGGTAAAACGAGTAGCCTAAAGCAAAGCAGTGCACTCACCTGTCTTCGTGCCCGAGCAGTTACAGGGGCAGTTTCAGTCTGCACGCCAGCGATGTCAATTGTTGGAACTGCTTGAGGCAATAGCATTCCCTTCAGTCCAACCATGCCCACGATCTCCACATTTGTGGTGAAGCTTGCTTCAAAACCACACATTGGATCCACAGAGCCCTAGCTTGTTTTAGCCTTCTCCTTGTCGGCCACAGTTCCATCATTCTTCACAGAAGGGAACTTGTGCAAAGATATTCCTTCTGTCAAGTAGCCATTTTTGCAGCTGGCACCAGTGTTAATTTCGTCAACATTGACTATGACTAAAATATTTCGTCAATGCCCTTTTTTGATTTTCGTCATTTAGACTAAGACTAAGACTAAATTGGGAAGACAATGACTAAAATATGACTAAGACTAAAATTGATTTTCGTCATTGTGACTAAGACTAAGACTAAATTTTAAAAAGCTGACGAAATTAACACTGGTATTAAATAAAATAGAGAAAAAGAGAACCAGTGTGTGAAGAAGTTTTATTCTGTACAGTGTGATTATTTTAAAAAGAGAAGCAGTGTGCGGAGAAGGTTTATTCTCTACAGTCAATGATATATGTTAAAAGTGTGTGGAGAAGTTCTGTAATGTACAGTGTTGACTAAAATGACGAAAATGACTAAAAATTGACTAAGACTAAAATTGATTTTCGTCATTTAGACTAAGACTAAGACTAAATTGGGAAGGCAATGACTAAAATATGACTAAGACTAAAATTGATTTTCGTCATTGTGACTAAGACTACGACTAAATTTAAAAAAGCTGACAAAATTAACACTGGCTGGCACCGTTCGGCCCTCCAGCAACACACTGCTTGAGACTGCGCTTTGTTTTGGTACTAGCCGCCATTGATCTAAATGAGGTGAACTCCCCCCTTCCATGTCACGCATATCATTTGCATAAAATTTGCATGTCACCAAAAAAAGTAAACATAACACTTTTTGGGAACGTTTTAACATGACTTTTAGGACAAAATAGCACCCAGACAATATCCCATTTTATTCACAAGGCTTAGAACTTTCAGAATCTGTCCTGGAAATGGTCAAATTCCTTTACTTTGTTTTCGTTTCATAAACCCTTTAAGGCAGCAGGGCAAACTTTTTACATTTACGTTACTGGCTTGCGATGTTTTACAGTGCAGTGAACTTGCGCTGTATGAAAAGGTGCACTAAGCCCAGCCATAGCTCAATCGGCTGAGCACTGCGCTGCTACTGTACTGAACTCGGGTTCAATTCCGGACTGAGGTCATTTGCTGAGGCTTCCCCATTTCCGATGTTCTACTGGGACTAAGAAAATGTTTGGTTTAACTTTAAACTTGGCTCCGCATTTTCTGCCCACGACCAGTAGCAAACAAAGGGAGGTGGGTCAACCATACTGTTTGAGAACGATAGTTGTTATGGTCTTGGTCAGACCAAGTCTCGAAGAGATTTGTAAGTCGATGATAATCAGGCTAGGGGGAGTGGCCCTGGTGGCCCATGGCTGCAAAGCGAAGAGAGGGAGGAAGTGTGGCGTGGTGCGGCGCGGGGAGCTTATCAGAGAATAAGGTGCCACAACATCTCTGCTGTGCTTCTGCAGACAAGCATATTCAGGGGAAAAGGCAAAAAGGGATGGGGAGACGACCAGAATGCCCAATGAATGAATGCATGTGCCTTGTGTCTCTGTCTCTTTCTCTCTCGCTTTCTCTCTCTCTCTCTCTTCGATCAACCAGCCAGCTTTCCCTCAGTGCACTTTTGTTCCTCCAAGTCTCTCTTTCTATCTCTGCACATCTCCTTCTAATCTTTTTTTCTCTCTGCTGCTCTCTCTCTCCATCTTTTACTCTCTCTCTCTCTCTCTCTCTCTCTCTGTCTCTTTCTCGCTCTCCAAATTTCTTTCCCCATTCGGCTCTCCTACTTGATCTCTCCTTTTCTCTCTCTCTAGTCTCTTACTGTCTCTGTCCTTTTCTCTCTCCAACATTTCTTTCTCTTCTCCACTCTTCTCTTCTCTTCTCTTCTCTTCTCCTCTCCACTCTTCTCTTCTCTTCTCTTCTCTTCTGTTTCTCTTCTCTTCTCTTCTCTTCTCTTCTCTTCTCTTCTCTTCTCTTCCGGAAGTCCCTGGAGAGTCACTCTAACTGCACAACAAGGGGGAGTAAGAAATAAGACACAGTGCTCAGCTTTGCCCATTCACTCTAAAAAGGAAAGGACGGAGGAATTCAAATCTGTGTTTACCACTGTGTGGAAATAGCAGTGGACACATCACGAACAAGTACCCACCCACACACACACACGGACATATCACATGCACACACACGTGCGCACAAACATGTGCGCACAAACATGAACGCACATGGACACACACACACACACACACACACACACACACACACACACACACACACACACACACACACACACACACACACACACACACACACACACACACACACACAAACACACACACACACACACACACACACACACAAACACACGCACCGCCCGGACATGAACACACACAGACACACACACGCATACACACATGCACACACACACGTGTGCACAAACACGAATACACATGGACACACACAAGCATGCACTTACACAAGCAGACACAATACACAAACAACAAAATCGCACAAACACACACAAAACCTACCTCTCCCACCCACACAAAGACATATTCTGTGGCCTGCATGCCCACACACAGCACAAACGTATGCATACTCTCTCACAAAGAGAGATACTGGAGAGAGAGAGAGAGAGAGAGAGAGAGAGAGAGAGAGAGAGAGAGAGAGAGAGAGAGAGAGAGAGAGAGAGAGATTCAAGCACACTCATGCAGAGGCGGCCTACTTACTCACTTTTTATCATACACAAGCCCGTTCCTTGTTCACCTGTATTCAGGGCTCTAAATTAACTTTTCCCACCACCAGCCAGTTTGGCTAGTGGACATTTTTTCTTACCAGCCAAAGAGAAGTTCAACTAGCCATTTTTTTTACCTCGCCAAAATAAACTATGCAATAGGCTAGGTTTTTTTTTTTTTTAATTATGGTCATTTTGTTCAACTATTTCTACAACACAGATACATAGGCCTACATACTATTTACCTATACAATAAGCATATTGTATATTTTTCATTATTTTTTTAACTTCTGCTTTATTTTTTACTTTCATTACTTAGGCCTAATCAATTTCATTGGATTTTATTCCATTCCTCTGAAAACAGTGAATCACATCACACAAGCCACTCACATAACAGACCTTTAACATACAGTAACCAAACACACAGCCAAACACTACAAAACCTCACATACGCACACCCCAAGTTAGGAGAAGAGATGAGAGGAAAAAGAGAGGAGAGAGGAGGAGCTCTTCTCTACCATGCGCAAAAAAAATGACAAGAAGCCTATGTATCTAAAGTAGCCTAAATAGTCAGGCCCTTGCAGCTTCAAAAGGGCAGCATGTTACAGCAAGGTTCATAGTAGTAATAATAGCAGTAGTGACGTTAAAAGGGTTGTAGCGAAAGCGACGAGAGCATAGGAGGAGAGCTGCCTGTCAGAATAGTGTGAGTGTAGCTGACAGAAGGCTGGTCATCTGAAACAGCGCGCACAACAGCATGGAGTTGCCCCTGCTTCGGAAAACCTTCGGTGGGAGGCTACGTCGTGACTCTATTGTCCATGGGTAATGTAGGAAATCTCGCCGTCTAACGTTCGTCATAGCAGCTGTTTACTGTTCACAATTTACTGTAGCCTACTCGGGTGCTACTAGCCAAGTTGGCGGGATGTTATTTTTTTTACTAGCCAAAATGAATTTTCACCCATGTTTGGCGGGTTGGTGTGTGTTAATTTAGAGCCCTGCCTGTATTACATGAAAACGTTGGGCTGTACACAACACAATAGGCAACACAAGGTTCAGCCATCATGAGAGATGGAGGGGATTGAGATGTTTGTGCAATGCCATCAGGGCAAGACTAACGCACAGGCTAGATATGGCTGCAGCTTAGGGCCCCCCACTTAACAGTGGCCCCCACAGGCTAGATATGGCTGCAGCCTAGGGGCCCCCACCTGCCAGGGGAACCCCACAGCCTAGATACGGCTGCAGCCTCGAACACCCCCCCCCCTCCCCCCCCCACACACACACACACGCCAGGGTCCCCCACAGGCTAGATATTCCTGCTGCCTCGGGGCCCCCACCTGACAAGGGGGCCACCGATTAGCCAAAAGTAAAACCAAAAAAAATTTGGCACAATTGTGACAAGATGCCACACTGGGGAATGAAACTGTTGTGTTGAGTACAGTTGGTAGACATGTTATCCTTAATTTCTACCTCGTAATTTGCCTTCCGGATGGGGCCCACAGCAACCTGTAGCCTAGGGGCCCCAGACCATCTTAAACGGGCCCTGTGTGCAATGTGTTTGTGTTGCCCTTGTGTGGGAGGCTGGGCCACAGTAGCAGCTGTACAGTACAGTACAGTACAGTACAGTACAGTACAGTGGATAGAAAAGAGAGGAGAGAGGCAGCGTAGTGGAGTTGAGTCCTTGAAGATGAGGTTGGTTTGCCTTCAGAAACCTCCCCTCCCAACCTCTCTCCACAACAAACAAACACACATGCGCACATGTGCACACGGACGTTCACACATACTGTATATGCACACCAGCATTCACATGCACACACATAGAGTACACGCACATACACATCATGCCATAGAATCTAGCCCGGGACTGGGGCAGCTCAAGCATTTGTACGGTCACGAAACCAGTGGGTACCAGTGGGTATGCAGTAGAGTAATAGACTTGAGAAATGCAAAACAATTCATATTTCACACATCCTCACGCCTGTGTTAGAAATACAGTGTGCTTAGCTCGATCAGCTTGCCCACTCAGGCCAAATAGTTCATGAGAGCAACAGTCTCTCTCGTCTACTGTTTTGTAAAAACAGGAAGCTTTGAATCGAACATTTTACTACAGTCAAACACTCCCTGATTGTGTTGTGTTTTTTTAAGGCAATCCATGATTTCACACTATTGATTACGCACTGTAATGGAAGGTGACATCATTCTGCATAAGTGCCCTGCTTCACAGCAGAAAAACACGTGCTGCTTGAATCCCACAGCTGCTTAACTGCTATTTTGTCATTGCTTTGTCTTGTTACGGAGAGCTGTGGGACAGCTGCGCTATGTTCAGTAGCTTTGAGGTACAGGCGACGACACAGCAACAGCACATGCATTCGGAAGCAGACATTTTGACGCTGTCTCCAGATCTCGCTCCCTCTGCTGTCACTGTTAAGTGTCGTCGAATATGACTCACATTATATGAGCATGCTTTTCTTTCTAGCGGCATGCCTTCAGATATTGCTGTGTCTTTTGAATTACGTTAGGCCCAGACAGCTTAGCGGTAGTGTCTGGCATTCTAAGGCCTGTATTCCTCTTCAATAAGACTTACAAGGCTCAGTGTAAAAGCAGGCTAATGCTCAGTCTCAAGTGGTATGCAATAGCGTTAGCCATAAGCACTGACTTACTCCCTACAGCCTAAGCCTACCGACGTGTCTGCGGTCTATAATTTATTCCTTTCAAGGGACTGTAATCACCCAGTCTTTAAAGGAAATTACATTGTAAGTTACAATAGTAAGTTGCAGAACTGTCACAATGCACTGTGAAGCTTGCATACAGTAGCCTACATCAGCCTCAGTTAGCAATCCCCAAACTAAAGCTTTGTCCCATTTAAGTGAACGCCCATTGGGAAACTCCAACTCCCATTGTCATTGTGACACAGCACTCCACAGCACACAAGTGAACACTGCACACAACAAAATTGCATTTATGCCTCACCCGTGCAAGGGGGCAGCCCTCAGTGGCGCCCCATGGGGAGCAGTGCGTTGGGACGGTACCATGCTCAGGGTACCTCAGTCATGGAGGAGGATGGGGGAGAGCACTGGTTGATTACTCCCCCCACCAACCTGGCGGGTCGGGAGTCGAACCGGCAACCTCTGGGATGCAAGTCTGACGCCCTAACCGCTCACCCATGACTGCCCCTACCATTTACCGGCCCTGTTTTGTGTTGCTGGTTTTCAATTTTCTGCTTTTCTTGCACAAAGGTAATGTTATGTTACTTGTTCTCGTATTAAATTGGATACAGCTTACTTCCAACTCTCTTGGTTCACCCACAAAACAGGCCAATGATTACAAAAGTGCTTGTGTTTCAGAAGTGTTTTTATTGACCTCGAATCTGGCTACTTTCACCAACAGATGTGTCAAATCATCCATTTTGTTCACTTAGCTTGAAATGTCACAGCTGCTCTTCATGCTCACAAACAAAGCTGGCTTCTGTTATAGGTGTGTCTGGTTTGTTTAATGCCTACACAAGTAAGCAGTCTTACACACTCATTTTTTATTCAAGTTTGACAGGAACCTTAAGTTGACGAGTAGAATAAATGTTGCTTATGTGTGCGGGATGTCTTCACCATGTTCAGTAGAAGTTCACAAACAAAGAATATCTTCCCCTGTTGGGATTTCATAGCTGTACTGCCATCTGCCTCCACTAAGCCTTGCTCTTTCATTTTCAATTGCTTGTTGACTCAGTTTTTTCCCCTATCTCCCGTCGACCTTGGAGCACTGTGCTTGACTATAAAGGATCCAAAATGATTTCCTAGCTTAGCATTTTAACTCCTCCAGCTGGTGTGACTGGTAAATCCAAACATTTCTTTAGTGCCATCATGCCAAGTCAGCATTTTGACAGAGTGACATGTAGTGCCTCATGATGTCGTTCTTATTATTCTCCAAAATGTCTTCATTTCTGAAATAGTAGCTTGATGAAGTTAGGCCTGGCAAAATAGATAGTTTAGCCAGTAAATGGCTATGTTAAGTAATGACACTGACACACAAAACAAGACATGGTTTCATTATAAAAACATGCATATCGGAACTTAACAAGGAACCCCTTCTACCTTAACTTTTCTGTTATCTTTCTCAAAATAGTTGAATCGCCTCACCATCAATATAAAACTTTTCTGGCAGCCTTTCCCTATGCTAATACTGCTCTATGCTTTGCATATATTCTGTATAATTTACCTTTATCCTGGGAACACTGTTGACAACACTTGACGTCCCAAAGTGTCCCTGAGCTAACACATTTTGTGTCATTTTTCACACATTACTTCTTAGAGTGTGATATCAATATCCAGCTTCTGCTGAGATGTAGATACAGTAGTTGTGTTACAACCAATATCAAAATGTTCTTTTTATTAAATAGGCCTATGTATTGTATGAGCTTTTTGGGTCTTCATTTGATATAATAGGATAGTGAAGATCAGACAGGAAACAAGTGGAGATGTGGTGTGAATGTCGAACAAATCTCCACCCTGACAAAATCTCTGCTCATCCAATTTGCAAAGGCAGACAAAACTCTGTTCATTATATCACAGACATTTCTCCAATCGGTATGTGAGATCACAGTCAAACTGCGCTTAGACCAAAGCTCATCCCAAACCCTAACCTGTCAGCGAAGAAAGTTGTGACATCCATAATGTTTGTGTCGGAGCCCAAACCCATCCCTAACCCCAACCTGTCAGCAAAGTGTGAAAGTGAAAGCGAAAGTGAAAGCCCATCTGGGAAACTCCAACTCCCATTGTTATTGTGACACAGCATTCCACAGCACACAGTGCTCACTGCACACAACAAAATTGCATTTACTGTATGCCTCACCCGTGCAAGGGGGCAGCCCCCAATGTGCCCCGAGGGAGCAGTGCAGCAGGACGGTACCATGCTCAGGGTACATCTGTCATGTAGGGGGATTGGGGAGAGCACTGGTTATACTCCCCCACCAACCTGGCGGGTCGGGATTAAACAGGCAAACAAAGTCTGACACCAAAAGCGCTTACACAATACACATGACTGCCCAAGAAAAAAATCATTAGCGTACAGATGTCTGTCTTGACAATTTGGGGAGTAGAGTTTTGTCCACAATATCAAATATGATTAGCAGAGATTTGTCTGGTTACCGTGAGAGAGAGAGATATGGAGTTAAGAAATGTCTCGGGCTACTACTTTAAACGTTCAACTTTATTGTCCCCAAAAGGGGCGATTAGGTGTGCAGCAAGACATAAACACATATAGACAGCAACAACATATACCACAGGATACATAAAGTGTAGTGGTCAATAAAAGGTTAAAATGACCATAAGACTGGAACTTGGATCCCATATGGGCATGCATCCCATCTATGGTCAGATGCATTAACACACTGTGCCACGGCACACTCACAATCTTAACAATTCGGCATAATCTACTAACTCCAATTGAAATATTCTTAGGGACTTGACAGCTGCAAATACGTGAGAAAAATTTGACACTAAACAATGTACAGCTGATGATATCTGTGGCCATTATAATTCAAACAAAAACACGAGTAACAGAAGGTTAATGGTTTTGAGCAGACATCACCGCAAGGCAAGATTTAAATCTGGACAGTACTGGATTCTCAGGCTTTCTTCAGCTCACAGTTCATACTGTCTACTCTTCATTAGTATGCTGCTGGTGTGTGTGCATGCGTGCGTGCGTGCTCGTGTGTGTGTGTGTGTGTGTGTGTGTGTGTACTGTGCTCGCTAGCTAGATATTGTGTGAAAGAGAGAGAGAGAGAGAGAGAGAGAGAGAGAGAGAGAGAGAGAGAGAGAGAGAGAGAGAGTGTGTGTGTGTGTGTGTGTGTGTGTGCGTGTGTGTACTGTGCTCGCTAGCTAGATATTTCATGGGACATCACACTGGCTCACAGATAACATACATCCAGCTGCATGTGCGATGCTGCCCGCATTTTTAAAGTGTGTTTTCAAAAAGAGCAATCGTTCTTGCGTGCATCCTGAGAGATAATGTCAGATGCATACCGATGAGGTCTTTTATATCTACATGCGCAAATGTTCAGCCAACCTCTTCCCTGCTCTCGTCGGCGTCGTTCAAATAGGGCCATTTCTGCTGCAAACAGATGACGTGCGATGAATGTTTGCGTTTGCTTTGTCTGATGCACTTGTACACAAGCCCCCCCCCCCCCCCCTCTCTCTCTCTCTATCTTTCTCGTAGCATTAATATAGATTGATATCTGGTCCATCATATACAGTATTCACGCACGCCGTGGGATCTATTGACTCAACTTTGTGTCATGGTATGCAAAATTGTACCCTGTTGTTTTAGTAAGCCGCTCTGAACAAACATCGACGGCTTGGCGCCTCACCTGCTGCGTCTGGCTTTGCATCTGGTGTGACTTCAAACATGGCTTTACCCCCGGCACAGTACGCGCGCAAGTGCAATTTTAATTAAATACACACTGGGTGCTCCATTTTTCTCTAGTTAACATTCAAAGCACAGTTAACCGAAATAGACAATGGGGTGGTGAATGTTGTGTGGCTATGTACTGTGCTGTACATATACAGTATGTCTGCCAGGGCCATATTAAGCCACTGTGGCACTATGAACAATATTTGTTAAGTTTGTGTCTTGTGTTGCCTCCTAGAAGGCTGTAAATGGTTGGTGCTGCTGGGCACTGTGCCACTGTCATGCAGGCAAAGGAATGGCAAAGGGAATGAGAAATCACAAATTAGAGATCCCAACTGGCTCTTAATCCCAATGGAGAAAAAAGATAAACTGCACGTGGTATGTATGTCAGCCCAGCAAAGCCTTAATTACCTCCAGAAAATGAGCAAAATCCATACTGCAGGCTCCTAGTGTGTTTGCCTGTGAGTCTGTGCTAAAAAATAAAAAGCCCATGCAGACTAATACTGTATCACCCGGATGTTACGTTTGTTTTGCCAATTACACCTAATAATCCTAGAAAGCGTGAAATTGCTGCTTGCTTAATCAGCATTAATTATTGGGGAACTCTTCTGGAGGAAAATGCTTACCAGTAATTTGGAACGTGTGAGTATGTGCAACTACACAGCATCAATATACAGTACTTGCCATTTTTCAATATACTTCTTGTCTCTGTGTGTGTGTGTGTGTGTGTGTGTGTGTGTGTGTGTGCGTGCGTGCGTGCGTGCATGTGTGCGTGAGGACTGTGAGCTTTACCTTTTGCAGAATGTATTCATGCTCCTTACCAGGATTTATGTTGAATACTATTTATGTCTCAGTTCTCTAACTTCTACATCACAATACTACTACATAGACTTACAGTATCAACAGTCATTCTTGGCCATCTTAATCTCTCGTCTACCTCAACTCACAGTATGGTTTTGCACAATTGCCTTTTCATTATTTCTGTAGTTTCTATTTTTCCTTCTCCGACTATTACCTGTGTTATTTATGTCTTGTGTTAATTGTGTGTTAAAATATCCAGTGAAAGAAAAGTGAAAAGTGAAAGCCCATTTGGAAACTCCAACTCCCATTGTCATTGTGACACAGCACTCAAGTGAACACTGCACACAACGAAATTGCATTTATGCCTCACCCATGCAAGGGGGCAGCCCTCAGTGGCGCCCCATGGGGAGCAGTGCGGTGGGACGGTACCATACTCAGGGTACCTCAGTCATGGAGGAGGATGGGGGAGAGCACTGGTTGATTACTCCCCCCACCAACCTGGCGGGTCGGGAGTTGAACCGGCAACCTCTGGGATGCAAGTCTGACACCCTAACCGCTCACCCATGACTGCCCCTATGTGGACATTATGTGTATTCATGTAAGCTACTTGACACCTTAATTTCCCCCTGGGGATCAATAAAGTTAATCTACTCTACTCTACCACTAATATATGCTGTGTATAGTGTATATAGTCGGCCAAGTGCAGAGTGAGACTAAGCGCATAACAAATCCACTGCTCTCTCACATATACACAACACAAACTGTGTGTGTGTGTGTGTGTGTGCGCGCGCCCGTGCGTGCATATGTGTGTACGTGTGTTAACACATTCAATACCAACCGTTTTTTGGAATTTTAGCAGTAGACTCCCAGCCAATTTCATCATTTTTTGTCATTTTTTGAACAGCCACTGAATATTTTTTCCTAAACCTATAGACACATGTCTTGTTCGAAAGCCCAAAATCTCCGCTGTCTGTATATTTTTACGGTTTGTTTCTAGCTTATTCCATTCCAAAGTTATTCCACTTTAACTGAGATAAAGCCTTATTTGTCACGGGTGCGCTGTTTGACTCTCCGAGTTTAAATTGCAGGTCTAAATGCATTTTCACGCCCGAAGAACAACTCCAGTAGCTTCCAAGTTAACAATTTCGATGCAAAAATCACGTGGTCAGGCTATTGTTCACAGCCACATCATCTGAAATGCTAGCTAGCTTGACTGGCAGTTTTCGTTCTGTAGAAAAAAGTAGACGTGCCAAGGTACTCACCCAAAATTAGGTTGCTTCCTGCTGTGTTGCATGCTGTTTTTCATTACAACCTTCCATTTTACACCTACAGTATCTTGATGGCAGCAAAAAAATAGGCTAGCTAGCAAGGCACTGACAGTACATGTTTTGATTCTCCAGGTAGAAACTTGAGACATGACGTGACGTGATCAGGAAGTGGTTTGACTCGCTATAATAAAACTCAAATACTGTGTGTAATAAAATGCACAGATGATGAAATATCCAGATTCTGACTTTGTAGGAGTTTTGATTTGGTAGGTGTTTTCATGATCTATGTCAGTTCTGTTCATCACATTATTACGAAAATCACACAGAATGCACTGTATTCCCCAACAGTACTATGAACTAGAAAAGTTTAAGCTGTAGTACTCAATATTGCAAAAATGTCCAGATGACATACACATTTTAGGTGTTCTCAAGAGGTTTTCAGGTACCAATAAATTAACTCAGGTTGGCATTGTATTTTTAAGTACAACTGAAATCCTAACATAATGTCTTTGAGTTTGTAAATTGGAACTCTATCTGGCATATGAGTGGTTAGATGTCATGACAACAGCTGAGGCGACCATGGAGTAGTGGTTAAACAAGTTCAATCCCCAACATGGAGATAACCTCCTTACCTACTTTCATACTTCCTGGAACATGGTATGAAAATGTACAGATGGCCACCAGACTAGAGTGGCCATCGGTCTGTTTTTACGACCGGTTCACGACGTCCGTGTGTCCCTCTCTTTGTCTTTCCTTTCCTCCTGGCCTTTTGCTTATGGCCTCGAGATGCGAGGCAACGTCATTGACGCAAACTAGACCTTGACAGTCGGTCGCGTTTCCGATATCTGCGGCCACCATGTTACTCCATATATAACTCCAGACTTCGCCCAGCGAATTAACTGTATTGCTGTCGCCTTATGTCGGGGAAATCTCCGTGCAATAGCCCTATATGAAGTTCATTAACTGACTGTATGAAAGTTAAATAAGGTAGGCTATTGTCTACTGTCTGTTTCCTATTTTTTCCTGCACTGGTGGCAACGCATAGTGCAACTAAGTTTGTCCGCTAAATGCCTTTACAACGATACGAGGATTCTCACAACTTTACAAACAGGGCAAAGAAACGTCTTTCTGCACGGGCGCTGTCTGTATTTTGAGTTCCATCCAGCGTCTGCATGAAACAAAAAGGTTGACAGAAGCGGTTTGCCTCCCTTAAAACACCGCTGATAAACAGAATTCTGACCAACTTTGAGTAAAGTAAATCAAATTAATTGTTGGCTATTAGGCCTACGAATGCATGACTACCCAAAATACATTTAAAAAAAATATGAAATAGCCTACACAGACAACAACGGAAGGATTTGTCTATCGTAACCTGCCGTCTCTGATACAATATTAAGTTAAGCTGGGCTTACACTGTGCGACTTTTGCCCCGATTTTACACCGATTTGGAACTCGTGCGACTTTTTGGGAGTCGGGCCGATTTCTTCCTCAATCGCAGGTCAATCGTGAGTCTCGCATCGACCGTCGGCTCGTATAGTGTGAGGACGTGAGTCGTGAGATGTGAACTTTTAAATAGTGAAATTCCATCGTGCAGTGTGAGCAGGAGCTTAATACCCACGAGCGAAAATAGCGCACAGTGTATGCCCGGCTTTAGTGGTACTGATGACTCCTTTATCGGAGTGAGGTAATGAAATGCGAAAATCCTTCCCCCCAAAAATATTGTTTTACAAGTAAAACTGCTGTTGGCAGCTGAGTTAGTCTGAGGTAAGATGGCAGCGCTGTTCCCTGATTTCTGCCTACAGTTTAGAATGCCAACTTCACTGTTTTCTCCACGGAGGCGGGGATTCGGCAAGTCGAAGCAATGGGTGCGCGCGAGGACGCTAGGTTAGAAAGTAAAGGGGCGGGGTTGTCCGGCCGAAGTCTGGACAGCTGGTCACCCTACACCAGACCCATGACTCCAGCTTTAATTAGCAATATTTTTCACATTTAATTCCGAGCGAAATTACAAAAGAAAAATGCTTAGATAAAGCAAGACAATGTTTGAGCTGCTGTTCTGGATAGGGGAATGGCCACAAGATCAGAGGATTGCAGGTTTGAATCCTGTATTACCAATCGAATCCTAAGGCTGGGGCACTCACTTTTTTGGTTGTTTTAGTTGTTTTTTGTATTGTTTACCAGCTTCTACTTTGTGTACAGAAGAACCCATTCATGTCAGAACCATAGAACCCTATTTTATTAAAATGTTAAATAAAATACAAACTTTTCTAAAAATGGTGAATCTGTCAATGGGGGACAAATTTATTCAACACCAGTGACCATCAAACCACAACTGACAACTTGGTATGGAGAAATTGTGTCTATCAACCTCACTTCAAGGTAAGAAAAGACCCATAAAAGTGTGTTGGTGTGTATGTGTAGTAGTTTACTATGTTGCTGTGTGTGACCTTTGGTGCTCTTGATGCTACACTGTGTGTATGTTATGTTAACAATTTAGCTTAGAATGTTAGCTACTGCTAATTAGGCTAGCACTGTGTAGGCCTTTCATACAAATATTTTTATTGTATCATACATTTGCAGTGTATCTGCAAGTGATCCGTTGCATTTTCATGATGACATATTGCACATTGAACTTCTGTATAAACCAGTGTAGCAAACCCAGTGATCATGCTGTAGGAGCCTAATCCAACAAGTCCTCATGAAAGCCTTAAACTTATTATTTATGCTCCACAGGCAGCCGATATGGGACCACCAGAACTCTATGATCCATTGGCTCTGCTCAAAGGATAAACAACTGACTGTGTTGTGAAGTCTGACACTATTTTGGGGGAAATGTTATTGTAAATTATATGGATCTCCTTCAGAGAGATTTAGAATCCATTAAAAAAAACATAAAAACGTAATTTTACGTTTTGGGAGCCAACGCGTGGGAGGCAAAACATATTTTCACGTGACTTGGGAGTGAATGTGTTACAATATTGATGTGGGCATAATGTGTATTCATGTTAGCTACTTGACACCTTGATTTCCACCTGGGAATCAATAAAGTTACTCTACTCTACCACTACTATACGTTGTATATAGTCAGCCTAGTGCAGAGGGAGACTTAGCGCATAACAAATTCACTGCTCTCTCACAAATACACAACACACAACGAGAGGCCAAATATCTCATCCATTACGTGCTTATATAGCACTTCAAAGATCTGGAACTCCTATGCACAGCCAGGTTCCAGGTGCTGGTGAAGTGCAGTCATCAGTAATCCATAGTAAAGAAGAAGGATCACCGCACACTGGTGGACTTAGTTTTGCTGTTTTTTATTTAGGTGAACAACGTGTTTCACATTGCGCTTCTTCAGGTTCACTTTGTCATTCGCATACCTCCCACAGGTGAAATAGGTGATTACCGGGTCACATGACCTATTTTAGAAATATACAACACTTATCAGAAGGGCTTCAAATCGTTCATTTAGGGTCATGTTGCTCTTAATAACCTCTGTTTAAAAGTGCATATTGCAAAACCCAATGTGCAAAGATGCAATGTGTAATAAATATATGCATATATACATTAAAATATATACATCAACAATTCATGTTGTATCCCTTAATCTCAATCCATTGCATAGTGTCATCAAAGCAGTCAACATCCATAATCATATGTAGATCAGTAGGGGCCTATATTAAAAAGTCAACAGAATCACAAAAATACACTTAAATCTTGTAGTTCATTCAGGCCATGTGGTTCCACAGTGTTAAGTTAATTTATCCAGAAAGCCTCTCTCTGTAAAAGCTGTTTAATTAGGATACCCCCTCGAGGGCTAGGTTGTACCCGTTCAAGGCCAATGAATCTTAAAGTGGAGGCTGATCCACGGTTCATAGCTTTATAATGTCTGGATATGGCGTAGTCCATATTGCCATTTCTTATCACCCCTTTGTGCTCTGCAATTCTCATCTTTAGGTTGCGTTTTGTTTGACCTACATACATTAATCCACAAGGACACTTCAACATGTAAACAACGTGTGTGGACTGGCAATTGATACATTCTTTTATATGGTATTATTTGCCAGAGTGGGGATGACTAAAAACTTTGGTGTCAAAGGTGTGAGAGCAACATGCACATTTCCCGCATCTGAAATTGCCATTCAGTCCTCTATCAAGCCAAGTTGTTTTAGGGGTTTCCATGTATGTAGAGCTGACCACAATGTCTCTTATGTTCTGGCCTCTTTTAAAGCAGAACCTTGGTGGTGATGATGAGAGATGTTGTAAGCTAGGATCACACTGTAAAATATTCCAATGTTTTTTGATAATGTTTTTGACTTGTTTTGATGCCATGGAATATTCAGTCACAAATGTAATGCTGTGGTTACCATGCTTGGGTCTAGGATCAAGTAGTGACATTCTGTCTCTTCCCTGGGCTTTTTCAATAGCTTCGTCAATGAGTGTTGGATCATACCCACTTTGATGAAAACGTTGGGCCATTTCATTGGTATCAAAATCGTTTTCGTTGCTGCATATTCTTCTGAGCCTGACAAACTGTCCATAAGGAATATTTTTCATAGTATGGTCAGGATGGAAGCTTGATGCATGAAAAATCGTGTTCCTATCTGTGACCTTTCTGTAGATAAATGTTTCCAACCTTTTTTTCAGTGTTCACTGATATGAGCAAGTTCAGGAAATGGATTTTCTCTGAATTATATTCCATGGTAAATTTCAGCGAGGGGTAAGTTCCATTTATGTAGTCATTAAACTCCATCAGTTCTTCTTTAGAACCCACAAATATTGTCACAATATCATCAATAAATCTATTAAATAGTAAAATGTTTTCAGTATATGGGTTGTTTTTAAAAATATATCTGTCTTCCCATAAGCCCATGTACAAATTTGCATAATTCGGTGCAAAGGGAGACCCCATACTTGTTCCTTGGGTTTGTAAATAATATTTGTTATTAAACATAAAGTAGTTGGACTTTAAAATGAATTTGGTCAGTTCAAGCAACAATTCACATGGTAGAGTATCACTTTTCGTCATTAAATAACTGTTCATGGCCTCTAGCCCCCCCTCATGGGGGATGTTGGTATAGAGACTTTCCACATCAAATGTCACTAAAAATGCATTGTCAGGTACACAAACGTCAAGTAAAAGTTTTAAAACATCTCTGGTGTCAGCGCTGGTGCTTATATAGCACTTTAGTAATTTATCTATTTGCGCAACTATTAAATCCTGCCCACTCCCTGAAGTACATTTAGGCGGCTTGGTGAGAGTGGGTGGCGTAAAAAGATAAAGTAATGGGCTGCTATAGTCTGGCACAGATGGAGAAAGTGAATCAGGCTAAGATCATTGCCAAAACAATATTGCTCTTTAAGGTGTTGATTGCATCTGTGCAATACTACTAGTCTGTAACTGGGGTGCAGCACACACAGTAACTGCGTCGGCGAAAGAAGACACCATAACCAGGGCCGTTTCTAGGCATATGGGGGCCCAATGCAAAATGAGACTTGGTGCCCCCCTCCCCCTTTCCCCTCCTCAAGTTATTAGGGAGGGGGCCCCCTAAGGGAGATTTCGATAACAGTATCATCGCACATTTTGATAATTGAACGTAGGGAGGTGATGCCACAGTCACAAAGTTGTCATTGCTGTCATTTAAGTCCATAACCAGTCATTACCAGGGCCTCCCGTTTCAGCTGGGGCCCTTGGCAATTGCCCAGTTTGCTTGCCTGTTTGTGACAGGCCTGACCATAACAGCCCGGCCCGCGAGTGCATTAATCCCTTGAGACCTGGCGGTTCTGTAGTGAATGCAACGCCACATAGCGAAAGCAAATGCAAAAAAATATCCTAACCGCTCTCACTGTTTGCAGAAACCAGTGCCGGTACCTTTGACTTTGCTTCATGCATGACAATGAATCATTCTGCATCTATCTTTATCGTGCATACGTACGTACGTTGGTACATCTGCATGCATTGCATGCAGGGGTACCGGCAGGGGGGACAAAGGGAACAGAGGGTCCCCCGAATTGGGTCCTTATTATATTGTATTATATGGGGCTGGAGGGGCCCTTTCAGATGACTTTGTCCTGGGCCCAGCCAAAGCTGTCAACGGCCCTGTATGAATGTATACCGAACATGTTTCAAGATTGCATGGTTGCATATTAGACACAAAACCACCTAAGTGGGGTAGAATATATGTGCACACAGTGCTGATTCAAATGAACTATTTATCTTGTGAATTTCAATAGTGGAATGTAGGCCTACATGTGGTATTCTGGAGTACACGTCATATTGAGCATTTCTAAGAATGTAAATCACGGTGCGTCTTTTCTGCTGTTGTCTTTGTACATATATATAATATTATATTACCATAATAAGGTATTACTATACATATATGGCCGTATTACAATGATGTCATTACACATATGTACAATACATTTCCTGTAAATGAAAGGTCTGTCAATAGTGTAGGTTTTCAATTTTCCATATGCAATTTCTGGAGAAAGCGTGCAATTTCTGATGACTGCTATTTCATCAGCTCCAGTCAGCTTCTCCTCTGCTTTTAAAAAGGAAAGCAGTAACCATCACATAGCAATTTCCTAAACAGACTTTCTCATTTTTACACCAATGTCCAAAATCAGCATCTTACACTGTATGTCGCCAGAACAAACGTACACAGGCATGCATGTACGCACATGCACACACAGAAACTGACACACACACACACACACACACACACACACACACACACACACACACACACACACACACACACACACACACACACACACACACACACACACACACACACACACACACACACACATGACACATGACACATGACACAATAGAAGATAAATCTTTGGACAGCGTGACAGAGTATCTCAATGGCAATTTATCCTGCCTTTGGTCTGGCGTGAGAGCTGTAAGTATCAATGCCATTCTTTTGATGATTTTGGTCATTCTTCACACACACACACACACACACACACACACACACACACACACACACACACACACACACACACACACACACACCCTTCAGGTTGTGACCAGAAGCAGTGACAGCGCAGCAGAATGCTACAACCAGAGCCCTCCTGTCCCCTGTCACCCTTGGTGGTCGTGTCGTGTGAGAAATGGATGTGGTTCATTTTGGAGCCTGTAATATCTTCAGGGGGAAAGCGTTCCCCAGGGGACTCCTGCACAGTATTAAAACTGTCCATCCTCACAACGGTCACGTTACAAGGCTCGGGATGGGGGCCTGTAGGGTGTGTGTGTGTGTGTGTGTGTGTGTGTGTGTGTGTGTGTGTGTGTGTGTGTGTTTGTGTGTGTGTGTGTGTGTGTGTCACTTTGTGTGTGTGTGTGTATGTGTATGTGTGCCCAGGTCAAAAAAAATTGTACTTAAGTGTACTTTAAATATATTTAATTTTCTGAAAGTATATTTTAAGTACACTCTATTTATCAAGTACAGTACTTAAGTATGGTATTTAAAAATTTACTTATAGTTTAGTGTATTTTAAATATATTTTAAAATAATTTGTATTATTAAAGTTATGTACTTAAATATAGTTTCATAAAATATACTGTTAGTGTATTGTATTTTAAATGTATTTTAAGTATATTTGTATTTTAAAAGTAATGTGCTAAGTGTAGTATTGTCAAATATACTATTAGTGTATTATATTTTAAGTGTATTTCAAGTATATTTGTATTTTAAAAGTAATGTGCTAAAGTGTAGCATTATAAAGTATACTATTAGTGTATTACACTTTAAGTGTATTTTAAGTATCTTTGTATTTTAAAAGTTATATACTTAAGTGTAATATTATAAAATACACTATTAGTGTATTGTATTTAAATGTATTGTAAGTACATTTGTATTTTAAAAGTAATGTGCTAAAGTGTAGTATTGTCAAATATACTATTAGTATATTGTATTTTAAGTCTATTTTAAGTACATTTGTATTTTAAAAGTAATGTGCTAAAGTGTAGCATTATACAGTGTACTATTAGTGTATTATATGTTAAGTGTATCTTAAGTATCTTTGTATTTTAAAAGTTATGTACTTAAGTGTAGTATTATAAAATACACTATTAGTGTATTGTATTTAAATGTATTGTAAGTACATTTATATTTTAAAAGTAATGTGCTTAAGTGTAGTATTGTCAAATATGCTATTAGTATATTGTATTTTAAGTCTAATTTAAGTACATTTGTATTTTAAAAGTAATGTGCTAAAGTGTAGCATTATAAAGTATACTATTAGTGTATTATATTTCAAGTGTATTTTAAGTATCTTTGTATTTTAAAAGTTATGTACTTAAGTGTAGTATTATAAAATACACTATTAGTGTATTGTATTTAAATGTATTGTAAGTACATTTGTATTTTTAAAGTAATGTGCTTAAGTGTGGTACTGTTAAATATACTATTAGTATATTCAATTTTAAGTCTATTTTAAGTACATTTATATTTTAAAAGTAATGTGTTAAAGTATAGTATTATAAAATACACTATTAGTGTATTGTATTTAAGTGTATTTTAAGTGTATTTGTATTTTGAAAGTAATGTGCTAAAGTGTGGTATTATAAAATATACTATTAGTGTATTGCATTTTAAGTGTATTTTAAGTTTATTTGTATTTCTAAAGTAATGTGCTAAAGTGTGGTATTAAAAAATATACTATTAGTGTATTGTAATTTAAGTGTCGTTTAAGTGTATTTGTATTTTTAAAGTAATGTGCTTAAGTGTGGTATTAGAAAATATGCTGTTAGTGTATTGTATTTCAAGTGTATTTTAAGTGTATTTGTATTTTTAAAGTAATGTGCTTAAGTGTGGTATTTGAAAACATACTATTAGTGTAGTATATTTTAAGTGTATTTTACGTGTAATTGTATTTTAAAAGTAATGTGCGAAAGTTTGGTATTAGAAAGAATATTTGAAACGTACTTTAAGTTAAGCATGATTTTAGTATATTAAGTACACTTGTACAAAGTTTGATTTTAGTACCAAAAAGTCAACTTAAAATGTGTTAAAGCTCTACTTAATTATATTTCAAGTGTATTTAAGTATACTATAAGTTGTCCCAAAATAACACAACTTAAATATGTACTTCTGCAGCATGCTATGAAGTGTTTTCTTATGACCTTGAAATGGATTTGTAGCATACTTCAAATAGTTACACTTAACCACATGTTAAAGTACACATTAAACATCTTTTAAAGTGAATTAGTAAGTATATTTAAAATGTACTTACAGTTAAGTATGATTTTAGTATATTAAGTACACTTCTGCAAAGATTGATTTTAGTACCAAAAAGTCAGCTTAAAATGTGTTAAAGCTCTACTTAATCATACTTCAAGTGTATGTTAGTATACTATAAGTTGTCCCAAAATAACATTCTTTAAATACACACTTTTGAAGTATATTTTAAATACAAAAATACATACTTATTAAGTATATTAAGTACACTTTTTTTCACCTGGGTACTTTTTTAACCATCATTTTAGTGTATTTTAACCTAGGCTTATTTATTCATTACGCTTTGTAACATTAAATAACCTTCCACCTTCCATTTTGTTAATGTATTTTCATGGTAAAAACGCCATATTGAAGAGCACAAACAGATCTTAAAAAGGCATGTAAGGCCTTACCTATTAAACTTTTAAGCACAATACTGAAGTCTGTACTTAAGTTGTGTTATTAGTGTATTAAGTGCACTTTAAGTGTACTTTTTGGTGCACAAATTAAACATGTAAAAGTGTCTTTAATTCGATAAAAGCATACCACCACCAATGATTTCTAAGTATTATTATTAAATATATAAAAGTATACTTAAAGTGTACTACTCAAGACTATTACTTCAAGAACGTAATTGTGCCTATTGAAGAACAGGTAGTTGTGGTCTAGCGGTTAGGGTGCAGGTCTGTAGTTCAGTGGGTTGTGGGTTCAAATCCTGGTTGAGGCAGTGGTTGTTGTCTGAAGTGAAGGTGAAAGGAAGGTTCATGTGAATGGCTGATGGTTGTGAACAAGACAATGTACAATGGAAATGAGCAATTCAAGATTACATTAATGTTTTTTTCATATACTTTTGAAATATATTTAAAGTGTACTTAAAATAAATATATTTGAAATGTGCTTAAAGTAAAATCTACTTGTAGTATACTTAAAATACATTTAGAGTCAATACACTTAAAATGTACTTAAAGCGATTTTTGTGAATATATTTGAAATGTACTTAAAGTAAAGTATGCTTTAGTACATTAAGTGCACTTGTACAAAGTTTGATTTTAGTACAAAAAAGTAAACTTAAAATGTGTTTAAGCTCTACTTAATCATACTTCGAGTGTATTTAAGTGCACTATAAGTTGTCCCAAAATAACACAACTTAAGTATATACTTCTGCAGCATGCTATAAAGTACTTTCTTGTGACCTTGAAATAGATTTGTAGTATACTTAAAATACACTAAACTGCATGCTAAAGTACAAAATAAACATATTTTAAAGTGAATTAGTAAGTATTTTTGAAATGTACTTAAGTTAAGTATGATTTTAGTATATTAATATGTCAAGTACAGGTCAACATGACCTTTAACTGAGGAGCATATAGTGCAACACTACTATATACAGTATTTATGTCTCAGATGGATCACTATTTCTCATATCATAGCTGTACACTGACTACATCAGGATGACAAAGCAGAAACCGTTTCTTTGTCTGTTTTATGTATGAATCACAAAAACTCTTAAAATATTCATACTCTTATGGTACGTCTGGTTGAGCCCTGGTGCACCTGGTGTCAGTGATTATGGTCCATAAGACGATCTTAAACAGCCCTCTTAGCATGGAGGAAATGTTGAATTCAGAGGTTGGGAACCAATGTGAAAAGCCAACAATGCTTAACCCCTTAGCACAGCACGATGGCTCTCTGTAATGTCATAGCAATGCTGTTATGATGTAGTTAAGCATTTTCAGCAAGTGAATAGGGTCGCCGGCGACCCCTGCTGCAGTAATAATACTCCGTAGCTAAACATTATTTTTTATGTGCATGAATGAATCAATGAATAAATGAACATCGATATTGAAACGAAAGGAATTTCTCTTGCGTTGTGTAGTGAGGAAAAGTAGAGAGGCCCCGGCAGGACTCAAACCTGAGCCTCATGGGTAACACCATACTGCTGTACAAAGGCGAAGGGCAGTAACAACATATTTTTTCAAAACTGCTTTTAGACTGAAAATGGTCTTCATTACACCTCCTTTATCTTGCGACAGAGCCTTATTTTCCAAATGTGTCCCGTTTGAGAGATATTGTTATGTCAAATTTGCATTAACTGCAATATACAATTAATAACAAGACTTTGAAGACTTTTTTTCCCCTCCTCATTTTTAATGTTGGCGTAGTTACTGCACTTTGCCTACAGCCAGGCTTGTTTGTACAAAAGTCAGAGTGCCCCTATTATACAACCCAAGTGATGGTCACTCCATCACACTGCCTTTTCCTATCGGAAGCAGACCTGTATTCTTCACACACTCACATACATACATATCTCCTGCCATAGTTCTCCATCCTAGATGTTCCATATCCCACTATTCACCTGTCACTGGGTTCCCTGGGGGGTAATGGTACATGGATGACTCACACAGCTGGGAGTGAATGTGATGCCTCATGACACACCATCCCACTTCTGACACCATATGCCCACTGTAAAACATACCAACTGCCTCAGAATACCAAGATCATTTAAATCCTTGTAAGTAGTGTGAAACTTTGAATTGCAGCCTTGTGTTAAAATAATGCACATAACTTTACACAACTTACAATGAAGATTAAAATTCACTTGGAATTCTGAGGCAGCTGGCAAACTTGTGATTTCTGTTAAACCATATTGTTACCATTGCAGTTAGTATAATAAATTAGTTATATAAGTTTTCAGTACTTATCACTGATATGAATGTTTACAGTGTAGGAAGGAGGAGTAGAGATGCCCTGAGGGGACTTTAACCTGGACCTCATGGGGTACGTTACCGACTGGGACTTTAACTCCACCAAACAGCCAGACTCGTTAGCATTGAAGTCACAAAGCACCCAAAACCTTAGTGATGGCCATTCCATCAGAGAATGGTAATAAAAATATATTTTTGGGAAAAATTGAAATAATATGTCACCCAGCCCCAAGTTATCCTCCAAACATCATTTTATAACAGGTTCCTTTTGATTATATTATCCATGTTCCATACTTAATAGCCATGACCATTGTTATTGTTATTGTTTTTATTACAACAACTATTATCTGCTTTTGCATAGCATAAGTCATACAAAGGATACAGCTGAATGTGCTTCACAGTTTGTAGAGTATGGCATAGTAGAAAGACACACACACAATGGTGCACTTTGTGATGGTTGAGTTCAAGGCTGATAACGACATGTTGCAGTGGCAGCAAAACTGAGAATAAATACACACAGGAGTCCTATGAATGAGAGGGAATTCCAGCAGTAAGTGGATTCCTCCATGGCTCCCGATACAGTAGACTACACCTTCAGAAGTCAACAAGGGACAAGTAAAAACAGCCTAGCTCTTTGTGTTCAAACTGAGACATACAGTAGACCACAGTAATGGTTTATCTGTATTTATTTGGTAATAAATATTTGTATTGCATACTACTAACACATTACACAACTACTATACTATACTATACTATGCTATGCTATGCTATGCTATGCTATACTATACTATACTATACTATACTATACTATACTATACTATGCTATACTATACTATACTATGCTATGCTATGCTGTACTAGCAGCCGTGGCCTAATGTTTAAGGAGATGGGCTTTAGATCAGAGGGTTGAAGGTTAAAATACCCTTACACTCCCTCCCTTATCCCATGGCTGAAATTGAGCAAGGCACTTAACCCCACATTGCTCCAGGGACTGTAGCCAAAACCCTGTAGGCCCCTACAAACATTAAAAAAACAACAACTGTAAGTCGCTTTGGATAAGAGTGTCAGCTATGTGTAATATACTACACTATACTATAACTGTACTGTTACTTTAAAAGTATGTAATAGAGATAGGCTACTTAACGAAAACCCACAGCAAATTACAGTAGGATAGTAGTGGGACGGCTATCCCTTTTAACCTTCAAGATCCTTATTAGACTCTTATTTTCAAAGACTGCTGTCCTAATAAAACCAACTCCACTCAGCAAAACTTTCCTGCACCCTACATTAGCTGTGCTAACCTTGTTATGCCTTGTGCTTACCTCCACACTTTTGTAGCTTATTTATGTTCTCTTGTTAAATCACCTCCTAAATGTTATGTACATAATATTATTTAGGGGAATATATACTATATGTCCCCTACAGGTTTTGCCGTAAAGACAGAACATGGACATCTTCTTTAATGAATTCTGTGCTGTTAAATCCTGAGTATATCTGGCTAATCTTTGCGGCGTGGTCTCCCTCAATGCTGGGGCTAAAGCCGCACAGCACAGCACAGTGTACAGTAGCGTATGAAGCCATGCAGCACTCAGTCTCTTGTTAGCCCCTAGGACTGTATAATTGATGAGCGGGTCGACCATAACAGGCAGGCAGCCTCCAAGACAAAGTAATGTTTTTTAAGTGAGCCTGGCAGGAGGACAAGGCAAAGATGAGACGCCACGTGGGAACTGCAGCTGCTCAGCTCGGCTCCGCTGACACTGGACTGCGGCCCGACATGATTTATGCTCAAAAAGGGAGACACAGTAAGTATACCAGAACAAAATGTGTCTCTTACACCAGTGGCGGAACAATTACACACAGGGCCCCAGGGCAAAACACTGATAGAGCCTCCCAAACAGCTTGCCATGGTCACAATAGGGCCCCCACCAACAATCAGGAGGGCCCTGAGCCCAGGGGAAAATGCCCTGCTTGCCCCTCCTATAGCTCCGCCCAGTCTTACACATACAGTACTGTACACACGTTCCCAACTGCACACACACCCCAAAGTTACACAAAATGATGGGAGGAATGGAAGGACTGAAAATGGAACACAGTAAGTACCCGAGTGTGTGTGTAGCACAGAAAAAATGTTTCTCTTGTACGGGTAGACATGCTCCCCACAGCACACACCAATGTTACACAAAATGATGGGATGGATGGACTGAGGATGTGATTCTGAACCAGCAAGTACCAGAGTGTGTGTGCAGCACAGAAAAATGTGTCTCTTGTACACACGATCCAAATTGCACACCAGTGATGGGATAGAAGAATGGAGGATACGATTTGTGTTACGGAAGGGAGCACAGTAAGTACCAGTGTGTACAACATGAAAAAAATGAGTCTGTTATATTACACAACTTCCCTACAGTGCATACCAATATTACACAAAAAGATGGGGTGGAAGGGAGGATTTTGTAGTGCTTGTGGGCAATGGATTCAGGTTTTTTGTTTAGCATGAAAAAGTGTTGTCCTCCCAAAAAAAGTGTGTGTTAAGTGCAGTGGTAGAATAAACACTACATGCGTTATTATGAAGGAGCTCTGCAGACATGCTCATTCGTGGCCAAACAAACGAGACGAATGTGTTTAAATAAACCACAAAGGAACAGTGAAAATGTATTCATTTTAAATGTTTAACAACAAACATTCATTCACATATTAGCATTGCGGCAGTAAATATTTACTTGCAGAAAAATGTATGCATCCACCATGAAATACCAACTTGAATTCTTATTTATATTAATTCATCCCACAACAATGAAATGCAGCAGAGTGCCAAGAGTTCTATCAGGTCAAAAGTCTCCTGAAAGATTCCTTGCATAGCAACACAGACTCGCAAACACCAGGCAGGCTAGTGTATCTATCTACTGAGAGTTTGTTGAAATGGTGGGGGAAAAAAAACATCAGGCTATAGGGACTTGCTTGGCAACAAAGCAATTCTTGATCTGAAACACAGCACAGAACAAAGAGCATTTGTCTGCTGTGAGAAGGGAGTGGAGAGGCTGCATGCTGTTGCTGCTGTGTAGAGGAGAGTGGATGAGAGCGGCCGGGTAGCAGAGGTTTGAACCAGAGAGAGTGTCTTGGAGAGTCTGGCATATAGCATCTCTGGTCCAGTATGTCATGCATCACCAAGATGGATGCAGGGTTATTTGCGACAACAAAGGAGAGACAGCAAATGGAGGGAACGAGTTTATTCTTTGCCGCCACGTCAACCGACCGATCGCTTTGGAGGATGTGCCAAGAGTATGTGCCCTCCATCATCAGTCTGAGGTGCACGCTTGGTACAGATGGCAAGGCCCCACCACCATATGCCCAAGCAAGCAGGGTACCCACCTGCCGGGCCGACCAGCCCGCTATAGAGCCACGTCTCACTCTTTACTAATGCCAGGGCCACTGACAGTTTTCGCTGGGCCCAGGACCACAAAGTCATCTGAAAGGGCCCCTTACCCAATACGTACAATGTAATGGGGACCCATTTCTGGGTTTCCTATGTCCCTGGGCCTGGGATAACATGGGCCCTGACTAATGCAGACACAATTTGCAAACCGGGCTGCCAGTTTTTCTAAGCATCACTCATTGTGATATGGGAAAACAAAATGATATCATTTTCTGGTGTAAAATAAATATAGATATAATAATAGTGCCGGAATGATAAAATATTACTTTAAATGGTGAGATTCGTATTAAATCACAAGCCTTGTGTATAGAATCGGAGGAAACACTTAAACATTACTGTGACTCAGAGAAGAGATTCTTAATCCACATGCCATGTTGAGGTTACATTATAATTTGCCTATAGTCATATTTGCAGGTGACATGTTCTTCTCAGATTGGCTCTGAACAATTCACAAGTTTTATTTGTCCCCAAACATACTAGCTGTAAAGACAGGGTCACAGGTCAACGCAGCACAAGGACATAAAGCCCCCAACCATTTCACATTAATTGGGACCAACCAATACACCGAATAAATAAATGAATGAATGAATGAATGAATGAATGAATGAATGAATGCAAATTGTATAAGAGGATTACAGCATTACAGTAAGTACAGTAAGGCTGCTTACGTGTCACATTGGTTTACAATAATTAAGGCGCCCCTGGATAATTATGGGACATCATCACCTCAACAGGAGTTGCTCATTATGGTTCAGGAGAAATTAACAAGTCCATCTGGAATTAAAAGACATGAGTACAAATACGCTATAACAAGGCATGCAGGTTAGTCGCCATCCAAACTGAATTAATTTATTATTAGTTTAAGTTGTTAATTCTTTCAACACATTGTAATGAACCTTTATTTTTGATAAATAGGAAAATGAAACCAGGATTTACAATCCAACTTAAGATTCATGCAACAACAAAAACACACACAAAAAAAGAAAATTCAGCTGAATCTCTTTGAATCCGTTTGCTAAAAGTGTGTGCTCCAATAATTGTCACCCATAAATCGATAAAATATGAAGGGAAACAAAAACTGCCTGCCAAATGGCTATGTGGAAATGGGTGCTGTCTTTTTTACTGTGTTGCGTTGCCTTGTATTGTGTTGCATTGAGCTTGGCTGGGCTGTGTTTTGTTGTGCGGGGCTCTGTGTTGTGTTGCGCTGTGCTGTGTTGTGTTGTGTTGCGCCGTGTTGTGTTGAGTTGTGGTGTTGTGCTGTGCTGCACTGCGCTGTGTTTTTTGCGCTGTGTTTTGTTAAGTTGTGCTGTGCTGGACTGTGTTGTGCTGGACTGTGTTGTGCTGTACTGTGTTGTTTGTGCTGTGCTTTGCTGTGTTGTATTGTGCAGCTTTGTGTGGTGTTGAGCTGTGTTGTGTTACATTGTATTGTGCAGCTTTGTGTGGTGTTTTGGCGCGTTGTGTTGTGCTGTGCTGCTTTGTGTTGTGTTATACTGTGCTGCTTTGTGTTGTTGTGTTGAGTTGTGCTGTGTTGTTTGCGCTGGTCTTTGTTGTGTTATGTTGTGTTGTGTTGTGTTGTGTTGTCCTACGTTGTGTTGTGCTGTGTTGTGTTGTGTTGTCTTGCGTTGCGTTGCGTTGCGTTGCGTTGCGTTGCGTTGCGTTGTGTTGTGTTGTGTTGTGTTGTGTTGTGTTGTGTTGTGCTGTTTTGTGCTGTACTATGTTGAGTTGTCCTGTGCTGTGATGCGCTGCGCTTCACTGTTTGTGCTGTGCTGTGCTTTGCTGTCGTATGTTGTGTTGTGTTTTGCTGCTTTGCATTGTGTTGTGTTGTGTTGTGTTGAGTTGCGTTGTGCTGTGTTGTGTTGTGTTGTGTTGTGCTCCTTTGTGTTGTGTTGTGTTGTGTTGTGTTGTGTTGTGTTGTGTTGTGTTGTGTTGTGTTGTGTTGTGCTCCTTTGTGTTGTGTTGTGTTGTGTTGTGTTGTGTTGTGTTGTGTTGTGCTGTGCTCCTTTGTGTTGTGTTGTGTTGTGTTGTGCTCCTTTGTGATTTGTTCAGTTTCTTTTCTCACAGAGGCCTTCAGACGAATGCCAGCTCTACAGTCAGCCAGAGTGATGTCACACACTGAAACACATTTCATCAACTTCATGAAGTCTCTTGTCAAGGAAGTGATAGCCCGCTGCACTGCACACAGTCGCTGCCGCTGCTGCTCATTCAGTGAGCTGGGGGGATAGAGCCAGCTCTATGAAGCCTGGCTCTGCAGTCTCAGTGACAGAACAGCTCGCAGAATAAGGGCAGTGAATCTTCTCTTGTCATATTATTGTAAACGATGGGGATAAAAATGAAATACAAACGCCACGCCCGCTGGCAATCCTACTGTAAAGTCAGCAGTCAGTAGCTCAACTATAGCCACCAAAACTTGATTGCCTGATGGAACTCAGTGTATAGCCTTCTCCACCGCTTCCAGATCTTCTGCTTGGCAGCCCAGAAGGAAAGTGTGGATTTGCTACCGGGTTTAAAATGACTTCAATTTAGTGCAGTAAACTAGATGAATACACCTCACGGCAGGACATATTTTTGCCTGGTGAGTTGGTCTAGTATTGCACCATTGGTAACACTTTACAGTACAGTTACCCATAGGCGTGCACAGACAGGGATGAGGTGGTGCTAAAGCACCTGCCCCTTTGCCCTACTGAACATAAAATGCCCTTTTTGAACTTTTTTTTTCACAATGTTCTGTGGTCCTTGTTGACATGACCATCTACAAATGCTTGATGTTTACAAATGTGTAAATGCCCCAATATAATATAGCCTCTATAACCTAAAGCAGGCGGAAGCTCCACATTGATAGTATCTAGGTTTACTAATAATGAATATTTAAGTAATATTTAAGTTTCAGTGCAATAGTTGAAATTCAGAAATGCAAGGTTTATTAACTTGAGAGAGGGGGAGAGTAGACCATTAGGCCCAAAAGGCTTATCCACAGGCCTCCTCACCCCCTCTCCCTGAATAGGTGTTAACAGGAGAAGGTACAGACAAAGAAGAAGAAAAAGAAGAGCAGAACAAAGCCAGGGTCTGGATTTAAAACACCCTCCACAGGAAGTGAGGTCACATGGAATGATGTCACATACAATGATAGTTTTAGCCAATAGCAATCAGCACCAGTGATTCATAACTATCCCCTGGAGGCTTATTGGGAAATTAACCTTTATTGCCTCTTACAAACTAAGAGAGTTGCTCCTTCATGGATAAAACAATGCATGGACATCCAAATGTAATGTATCAGATTGGGGGCAATATTCAGATTCCTTCAGTATGCGCCCCTGCTCCATCCTCAAACACCGGCCCCCCAAAATATCTGTGCATGCCACTGCAGTTACCATATATATATTTACTGCGTTCTGGGTAACAACAAGGTAACAGAGAGAAGTTACATGGTATCTATGTCAGTGTTTCCCAACCTTTTTTGTGCCAAGGCACACTTTTTCCCTTGAAAAAATCTCGCGGCACACCACCAACCAAAAATGATGAAATAATGAAAACAAATAATTCTCTGTCTTCTCTGAATATTGTTAATATAGGCGGCTACAAAGTGTCTTGAATAGCAATCAAATAAACACAAAACTGTATTGTTTTAGTTTTAGTCATATTTTATATTTCCTCTTTCAAATAAAGTGTGTTCACTAATGTTCACTTCTTAAAGAAGCTATAAACTTCAAAGTAGGCCTACAATTTACAAATTGTTATTCTGTCCAAAAGCATTCTATTAGCAGGAATACAGAAAATAGAAATAATGCTTATTCTGACAGTAGCAACATTTGGGAAATATTTCACTGAAGATGCATTTGTACAAATATCAATCTCTGTATATTTTACTCACTTAATCTTAATGTGAAACCTATGCGTCTTTCACCTTTGGCTAAGGCCCACCCTAAAATGCCTTTTGGCCACAATCACAGCGCTGCAACAGGTCGGTCAGAAGAAGTCGGACAGTTTGACAGCGCTCCATGAACTAAAAGCGGAAATCTCATGTTTTCAAATGCAAGATATTACGGTCATATATATTATTAAAAACTTATTGGAAATTGTGCCAGGGGTGTTTGTGACAAAGGTGCAAGTTTCCCCGCGAGGTAACAGGAGGTAATCGCTTTCCCCTTTCCCTAAAACCGGGCTATATTATGCTTACCGGCAGTTCGATAGTCTGGCTTGAAGGGTCTCGGCATCCTCACACTCGACTAGAAAGCACGCGGACCAACAAACTACGTTGTGTGCTCAATCATGCCACCACCTCACTCGTGTAACTTTTCAGTAAGGTTGTAAGCAAAACACAAATCTGTTTCAGGGTAGGATTTTGGTTTTCTGACCTAATTAATGAAGAAACAGCGCTAGCAAAGTTAACTATCAGTCACGTCTGGAGGATTGTTTTGACTAGCAGCTGATGGACGTTTTTTGTTAGGGCTACTGAAGATACATCAATGCAATTCGCTACCTGCTGCCACCTAGTGATAAGGAATTATTTCATGCTTAGGACGCCAGTCAATAGCAGACACTCTACTAGAAAATGGCATATGCATTATTTGCTGATAATAACGATGAATTAAAAAAAAAAATCCCCAAGAATTTTCCACGGCACACCTGACGATCTCTCACGGCACACTAGTGTGCCGCGGCACAGTGGTTGGGAAACACTGATCTAATTGATAAAAAGGGGGTAATAACACATGTATACATGCACATACATACATACATTACATATACAACGCACATACCTTGAAGACATTACCATCATGCACGATATTATACCCTGGCTGTCCAGGTTAGCCTTTCATCGGCCGTTTCCAAGAGACCCAAGGCTGTTTGTGGGAAAAGAACATTACAGTACATATGATGGGAACTGTAGTGGTCATCTTATAGCGGCACCAAAAATTAAATATCCATGAGAAAGGATGTTCACGGTCGGTCGTAGGGTCTACCCTGTAACGAGCATCCTGAGCTGCGGAGACTACTGCATCAATAATTGAGCAGCCATCAACATTGCATATTAAATCAAACATCCGTGTTCAGCTCCGCTTTAAAGTCAGTTATGTATGTTTTAACCCTCCTCTCCTCTCCTCTCCTCTCCTCCTTTTCCTGCGGGTAGTGCAAATGTGATCCAGAGGGAAGGCAACGGTCAACGCTCCGACCAAAGATGGACAAAATGTGGTAATGGCATGCACGGCCATGAAGGCCCAACCTCTGTGGTTAATAGATGAGGCGCATCTCCGAGGCGTGGGATTGTAATATGAGAACATTGAGGAGCTCAAAAGACTCAATCAACAGTAGAGATGTACAGGATCCAAGATCCGGTTCCGGATCCGGCAGGATAATAGGGTTTCTCAGACTATCCGGAACCAGCAGGATCTTAATGGATCCAGTATCTGGCAGTTACCTAAAATTCAGAAGATGTGGCATCTCTACTTTTTACGTAGCCTAGGCTTTTCAGTCAGTCTTTTACAACCCCAATCGCTGCATGGAGTGAAAGCCCTTTGGAAGCGGCTGTTGAAGGCAGTGTGGCAGTAAGCCAATGAGTCTTAAAAATAGTTTGTGCCAACGTAATAAAAAGCGCCCACGTGTGCGAGTTGGCTATGTGTTTCAACCCTTTCGTAGGATCCGGTATCCGGTTCCGGATCCGGCAGGATCTTAAACAGTGGATCCGGTATCCGGCAGGATCCTAAAAATCAGGATCCGGTGCATCTCTAATCAACAGTAAAGAGAACCTTTTGAGAAATGAAGTAAAGAGAAATTTTGCACAAGTGTCTTGCTTGTACCTTTTTCCTGGACATTGTGTTCCATTGCCAACAGTCACCCATGCATACGGTAACTAATAGCTCAGAAAATAATATACAAATGATAAAATTAACATGTATGTGTGTACTGTACTGTATGTGTGTGTGTATGTATGTATGTATGTATGTATGTATGTATGTATGTATGTATGTATGTATGTATGTATGTATGTATGTATGTATGTATGTACGTATGTATGTATGTATGTTTGCCGTTTGCATGTATGTATGTAACTATTTTTCACAAGCATCTGGCTTGTATATGTTTTGGACCTTTGTGTTCTACCACTGTGAACATTCAGCAATGCATACGGTAAACAATAGCTCAGAATATGAGTGTGTGTGCGTGTGTGTGTGTGTGTGTGCATGTGTGTGAATGTGTGCTCTTTTCCCGGACAATTGGCAAAGTACAACAGTCTCCAGCGCTGGTTGTGAATGTGTACCCAGCCTGATCTCCAAAAATTCCGTGCTCCTGGACACGGATGTTAAGGACACAAAACCCGTGTCCAGGAGCACGGATTCCTGGACACGGAATTGTTTTCCGTGCTCCTTGACACGGAATTGTTTTCCATTATGGGCACACGGAAGTGCTTTCTATAGGCTATTACCATAGCACTGTGTTAACTCTATCATTAGAAAATACCTACCAAATGCTAATCCGAATCAAAATAATGCTATAGCAATTTAAGTTGTGCCCTGACCAAAACATTCCCTAACCTTAACCTGTCATTAAAGACATATTTTTGAGAAATACCTTTTCCAGTTGGTTGCTAGGCTATCAATTTCATATAATGAATGAAAGAAAACTAGCTGTGCCCAGACCAAAACAATCCCTAACCCTAACCTGTCAGTAAGACATTTTTTTTTTCAGGAAAAATATTTGGAATTGGAAAAATCCTGAGAAAACACAAGACTGTGGAAACATAGAGCTGTGGGAGTATAGAGAGAGCACTTCTGTGTGTCCTGCACGGAAAATAATTCCGTGTCCAGGAGCACGGAATTTTGGCAATATCCGTGCTCCTGGACACAGATTTTGTGTCCTTAAAATCCGTGTCCAGGAGCACGAAATTTTTGGAGATCATGTTGCACAGTAAAAAAAGATCTGTTGTTTTTACGGAAAATTGCTGGCAGCAGTGGTTGCCAAAGTCTACCTTTAAACAAATAACGGTATATTTCCTTTTTACATTTTACGGTAAGATTATGGCAGCAGTGGTTGCCAAAGCCTACCGTTAAATAAATAACGGTATTATTTTTTTTACATTTTACGGTAAAATTATGTCAGCAGTGGTTGCCAAAACAGATTGGACAGATTATATTCAGGTGAGTTCAATTATAGAGTTACAATCAGACAACTGATTGGACTGATTATACTCAGGTGAGTCCAATTATAGAGTTGCAATCACAGACAACTGATTAGACTGATTCTACTCATTGGAGTCCAATAAACATCAACTTAATTAGATACCTAAATAAATGCCCAATTGCCAGATTGTCTAGTGCAGGCAGATGGACCAGTCTAGTATCATCAATGAAGGGTATGCAAATCCATTCTTTATTTAAAAAAGGCCTGAAAATAACCTTAAGGAAAATGAAGGCCAAAGCTAGCGGGGCAAGCAAGCTAACAAACAAGCTAGTTAGCAAGCCACCATGCAGCCACCCTTACAACATGACCTGCTAGCCAGGCCGGCCAGGTGAGGGCAGGCCAGCAGCCGGCCAGTCGGCCAGCCGGCCAGCCAGCCTTACAGCCAGCCAGCCAGCTAGCTAGCTAGCAACCAGTGAGCAGTACAATGCAACAGTCCCTGTTTAAATACATGTTCAAGTGAACCATGTGACCAGCGTGAAGAAGCATTTGGCAGGTGCAGGCAGTAAGTTAATCATTGCATGACAGCCCTTAGCACTCAGGTGAGGTCAGGAATTGATTGATAGATTGATTCGGATGGGGTAGAATGACAGTTTCAAATAGACTGGGCTACTTCTAAGAGCTCAATGGATTAGTGTCCCAGGTAGACTTTTTCAGATTATACTAGCCTATAGGTATATTTTACACATTAAATGAGGCTTACCGGAGAAATAATAAGTTACAGTGAATTACTGCAAAATGTGCAAACTGTTACCATTTGCAGTCCTTAACTGTTGCACAGTTTATTCAGTTGCCAGCTTCATTGTTGTCAAATCTACAACGTGGAGGCACCTGGAGCCAAGCAGACAGGCAATATGTTTTCTGTGGAGTAATTAATATTCAATTCATTATAACCTCCATTGCTTTCTGTTGGGTAGGAGGAATGCTTTAGTTCAATAAAGACGCTTTTGCACACCTCTGTAGTTGGGCAGGTGCGTAGGATGTTATCCCAGCCGGGTTGTCAGTCAAGTGAAAAGAAATCCCGCACACTGTCCATTCCACCAACAAACTTTAATACAACGTTTCGGTCATCCGACCTTCTTCAGGTAAAGTTGCCTTAACTTTACCTGAAGAAGGTCGGATGACCGAAACGTTGTATTAAAGTTTGTTGGTGGAATGGACAGTGTGCGGGATTTCTTTTCACTTGGGTAGGAGGAATGCAAAAAAAGATATTCTGAATTTTGAAGAGGTTTACCGTGTCAATTTGCCTCTCAATCGAAAACTCTGATGGCAAAGCCTCAAAGTCCAATAAGGGAAAAAATTATTGCGGTGGAGAATTTTTCGCAGGATGAATTACAACACATGCAGAGGGTTGTACTCTAAGTTAATACTTATTGATGACTACTAATCAAATAGCGTGTTGACATCAAACTCTGCCTGTTACAACCAGCCTATCAGTGGTTTGACAAGTTACACCTGGAACAAGTGCAATCACAAGAGATCTATTGGACTAAAAGAGGACAAAAAGCCTAACACGACCAGAAAGAGCACCTACTTTTTGTAGTATACACAATGTGAAGAAAAGCAGAACAGAGTTCTTTGTCTGTTGGTTCACAATTTGGTTCACTAACAGATGATTGAGTTTGGTTCACTAACAGGGGACTCAACAAAAATGGCTGCTCATGTTGCCAAAACATTTGAAAATTGGGGAGGCATGTTTTTCATAACTCTCAAGGGAGTTAAACATTAACTCTCTAGCTCTCTTAGCTGAACAACTCGGATCCAGAGGAGTCAAATAACACTCTGTAGTGTTGCTGCAACTCTTGATGTTTAGATTTTGGCTGAACACCAGTCTAACTCTGATCAATCGAACTCTGGCAAATTTGCTGTGTACATATGTGTACACCAGTGAAAAATAAAGTCATGTACCTTTTCTTGACTACTTCATCTTCACTTAACGGTATTTTCCAATATTTTCTTTTCAGTGAACAGTTCAGTATTTTCTACATATTGACACCAGTGAAAAATAAAGTTATGTACCGTTTCTTGACTACTTCATCTCACTTAACGGTATTTTCCAATATCTTCGTTTACAGAGAACAGTCCAGTATTTTCTACATATGACACCTGTCAAAAATAAAGTTATGTAGCGCTTTTTGACTAAATAGTGGCTTACCATATTTAGTACAGAGATAAACTGTTTTACATTTTACGGTCACTGACTGTTGCAATTTGACAGTTTTTTGCCGTAATTTCAACAGGCATTTTTTACAGTGTTGGTGTACCTGCCTGAATGTCTATCCAGCTGTCTATTAGATTGATGGTGTGTCTGAGTTTGTAGATGTCTTACGTACATATACATACATACTGTATGTACAGTATTCACAGTAATTTATCTATGCCTGTACGCACACTGTAAAAAATGCCTGTTGAAATTACGGCAAAAAACTGTCAAATTGCAACAGTCAGTGACCGTAAAATGTAAAACAGTTTATCTCTGTACTAAATATGGCAAGCCACTATTTAGTCAAAAAGCGGTACATAACTTTATTTTTGACAGGTGTCATATGTAGAAAATACTGGACTGTTCTCTGTAAACAAAGATATTGGAAAATACCGTTAAGTGAGATGAAGTAGTCAAGAAACGGTACATAACTTTATTTTTCACTGGTGTCAATATGTAGAAAATACTGAACTGTTCACTGAAAAGAAAATATTGGAAAATACCGTTAAGTGAAGATGAAGTAGTCAAGAAACGGTACATGACTTTATTTTTCACTGGTGTACACATATGTACACAGCAAATTTGCCAGAGTTCGATTGATCAGAGTTAGACTGGTGTTCAGCCAAAATCTAAACATCAAGAGTTGCAGCAACACTACAGAGTGTTATTTGACTCCTCTGGATCCGAGTTGTTGAGCTAAGAGAGCTAGAGAGTTAATGTTTAACTCCCTTGAGGGTTATGAAAAACATGTCTCCCCAATTTTCAAATGTTTTGGCAACATGAGCAGCCATTTTTGTTGAGTCCCCTATAAGTGAACCAAACTCAATCATCTGTTAGTGAACCAAATTGTGAACCAACAGACAAAGAACTCTGTTCTGCTTTTCTTCACATTGTGTATACTACAAAAAGTAGGTGCTCTTTCTGGTCGTGTTAGGCTTTTTGTCCTCTTTTAGTCCAATAGATCTCTTGTGATTGCAGTTGTTCCAGGTGTAAATTGTCAAACCACTGATAGGCTGGTTGTAACAGGCAGAGTTTGATGTCAACACGCTATTTGATTAGTAGTCATCAATGAGTATTAATTGAGAGTACAACCCTCTGCATGTGTTGTAATTCATCCTGCGAAAAATTCTCCACCGCAATAATTTTTTCCCTTATTGGACTTTGAGGCTTTGCCATCAGAGTTTTCGATTGAGAGGCAAATTGACACGGTAAACCTCTTCAAAATTCAGAATATCTTTTTTTGCATTCCTCCTACCCAACAGAAAGCAATGGAGGTTATAATGAATTGAATATTAATTACTCCACAGAAAACATACTGCCTGTCTGCTTGGCTCCAGGTGCCTCCACGTTGTAGATTTGACAACAATGAAGCTGGCAACTGAATAAACTGTGCAACAGTTAAGGACTGCAAATGGCAACAGTTTGCACATTTTGCAGTAATTCACTGTAACTTATTATTTCTCCGGTAACAGCCTACAGTTTAGCCTCATTTAATGTGTAAAATATACCTATAGCCTAGTATAATCTGAAAAAGTCTACCTGGGACAGTAATCCCTTGAGCTCTTAGAAGTAGCCCAGTCTATTTGAAACTGTCATTCGACCCCATCCAAATCAATCTATCAATCAATTCCTGACCTCACCTGAGTGCTAAGGGCTGTCATGCAATGATTAACTTACTGCCTGCACCTGCCAAATGCTTCATCACTCGGGTCACATGGTTCACTTGAACATGTATTTAAACAGGGACTGTTGCATTGTACTGCTCACTGGTTGCTAGCTAGCTAGCTGGCTGGCTGGCTGTAAGGCCGGCTGGCCGGCTGGCCGGCTGCTGGCCTGCCCTCACCTGGCCGGCCCGGCTAGCAGGTCACGTTGTAAGGGTGGCTGCATGGTGGCTTGCTAACTAGCTTGTTTGTTAGCTTGCTTGCCCCGCTAGCTTTGGCCTTCATTTTCCTTAAGGTTATTTTCAGGCCTTTTTTGAAAAAAGAATGGATTTGCATACCCTTCAGTGATGATACTAGACTGGTCCATCTGCCTGCACTAGACAACCTGGCAATTGGGCATTTATTTAGGTATCTAATTAAGTTTATGTTTATTGGACTCCAATGAGTAGAATCAGTCTAATCAGTTGTTTGTGATTGCAACTCTATAATTGGACTCACCTGAGTATAATCAGTCCAATCAGTTGTCTGATTGTAACTCTATAATTGAACTCACCTGAATATAATCTGTCCAATCTGTTTTGGCAACCACTGCTGCCATAATTTTACCGTAAAATGTAAAAAAAATAATACCGTTATTTATTTAACGGTAGGCTTTGGCAACCACTGCTGCCATAATCTTACCGTAAAATGTAAAAAGGAAATATACCGTTATTTGTTTAAAGGTAGACTTTGGCAACCACTGCTGCCAGCAATTTTCCGTAAAAACAACAGTTCTTTTTTTACTGTGCATGTATGCATGTATGCATGTATGAAATAATAATTCCTGGACCCTTTTTCTTGAGGTGTTGGAGGAGTATCTACTAGAATGCGTATAATAGTGGGCAAGGTATCAGCACTTCTCAAAGTTGTTCCTTCCTTTTCCACGTCCTTGGATATGTCCTTCATCAAGACACAAAGAGCTCAAGCACCTTTTTACACACGGCTGCATATTCTCTCGAGGTGGGTACTTGAGATTTCGTTGTTGATTGCCTCTGGTGTTCAGCTACATCACTTCAGTAAATACTGTCTACAGGCTGAGCAGAATAGTAACTACATATTCCCTTCTGCAGACCGCCTCAGTACAGTTTATGTTATGCCATATACATTACAAAGGGTTTTGGGAAAGTATTTGGGTAAAATGTTAAAA